>NC_143387.1:40603327-40753327 GCF_980474605.1 Leiobunum rupestre
AAAAAACACAGGAAGCTACAATCCTCCGATCTCGCCACTCTTCATGATAACTACAAAAAGGCAAGAAATCATCTTTCGAACCTGTCCCGCAAAGCCAGACAAAATGTTGAATCTGTCACTGTCGAAAATATGAAAACAAACCCTAAAGCGTTTTTCAAGTTAATCAATTCCTGGGGTTCAATGCCTTAGACTACATGACAAACCAAACCAATCACTACTGATACCGACATTGCGGATGCGTTTAACGCCTACTTTGTATCTGTATTTACTCCATCACATGCACCAATACCATATCCCACTGACAAGGCTAGCGAAGCACTCTTATCTCCAGATGACTCTTTCCAAGTTTCCTATGTTGACGTACTGAAAAAATGGAAAGACCTAAATGCAGCTAAGGCACCTGGTCCTGATAACATTCACCCCAACCTTTTAAAACGTACTGCAACCAGTATTGCCGGCCCTTTGACGTACATATTCAACTTAAGTTTGACCACGGGTCTTGTTCCCGAAGACTGGCGCATGGCCTACGTTACTCCTATCCCAAAGAAGGGGGAGGGGGACCCAACCAAACCGCTAAATTATCGGCCCATCAGTCTTACTAGTTCAATGCAGCCAAATCAAACGTTCTCCATCTTGGCAGAAACAACTCTCGTCACACTTACTATCTGGGTGGCCAAGCCATACCACCAACGAGCTGCATCCGAGATCTTGGGGTTCACATTGATGAGAAGCTGTCCTTCTCCAATCACTTCTGCACTGTGGTCAAAAAGATAACCATGTTTACTGGCATGACCCGGAGACTTTTCACTTCAAGTGCCCGAAACTGATCAAGACTCTCTTCAAACCCGTTATCCTTCCACTACTGGACTTCGCGTCACCAATTTGGTCCCCCCATTACAAGAAGGACATTACCATCATAAACAAATCGTTAAATAGGCTCACCAAGCTTGTCCCTCAGCTGCGCGATGTCTCGGCTGACGATCGCCGACAGTTCCTCTCTATTCCCACGCCACATGAAAGACACCAAACAAATGACCTAACCGAAGCGTCATTTTACACACCGCACCCTCTCCATTTGGAATTCTCTCCCTCAAGACTTAGTGTCTCTACCCTACGCTCCTATCTTACCGCCTCCCGTGCTTTTTTTTGAGATACACACACATCGGTGTCGACGTGAGGCCTTAGACACCAGCACACACACAATAACTGATTAATCAGGGCGAGATATGTGTAACGGCCACGCCAACGGGGGGATACGTGGGGACAGGGGTGGGGACACCCTTGGCGGAAGTATTCCGACCACCCGTTAGGGGATTGGTGGTCGTCCTCACACGGCCATCCACAAACTCTGCCTCCCGGACGCCTGGGATTACAGGACTGAGCCACTACTCCCGGCGCCTCCCGTGCTTAACGTTTTACTGTATTCATATTGTTTTATTTTTCTTTTATATTCTTGTACTTTTTTCTTTATATCTCAAACTTTTGTATTCTCTGTAACCTAAACTTTTGAGTGCCTATAAACAGCCAGTGGCAGCTTTGGTGCGTATAATAACCTAGTAAGGCTAAACAAAAACCTGACGTTCTGTAGCAGGCTTGGAAATAAGCGGTGGTCACTGGGTCAAAGACCAGTTTATTAATTCAAAATTATCTACCGTATTATTAACCAACTGGTGTACGTGACCACTTAAATAATTCAAGAGTTGGGAGTCACTGGCCAAATCATAGAAATCTCATAGGTAACTAGAATGCTGCCGCCTACGGCCGAGCTTGACGCCAGTTCATTTTTAATCTTCAGCCAATGAGAGGCCGTAGAGTGGTTCCGCCAAGGAGGATAATAATCCTTCTTGATTCTGCTACTATAGTGGGAGATGGGTGACGTCATTCTCGCTGGTGACATTAAATTCTTGGCAGAACCACTCTTTGAGCTCTGATTGGCTGAGATCTGGCTATCGTCTGCCACGGCGTTTGGTCTATTTGCCAGTTACATGGCAGCATTCTAGTTACCTATGAGATTTCTATGGGCCAAATAGACCAGTTCAGAAATAAACCTTATTTCCAAGCCTGTTCTGTAGTAGTAACTAGCAAGTCCTGGCTCTCTGATATAGTACTTCTTGACGATTTCCTTGAACATGTTTTATTTAACCGCCTATTCCTTAAAATATGCAACTATAGGCTACGTACATGCCATGGATTAATTACACTAAATAATGTTTTACAAGTTTAAATATCATTAGATCAGTTCATACGGTTCATACCCCCACTTTATAAAGAGGGCCACTGGATATGAGTTTGTGAATAATTTGTGAAATTTCGTTTTTGTATTGCAACTGTCTTATCTAGGAACTGACCAACCAAAACTATTCAGTCCAGTGATCCCTCATTGGCTTACAAACTTCAACTTCTAGTATTAAAAACAAATGCTTGCTCATTGGCGCACTCAGGAGTTTTGTCTGGGGAGCAGTGATGCACAAAAGAATTTCTATCTATCTTTTTCGTATCTTTTTACATAGATGGCAGCAGCTATACTATACTTTCAATTTTTTCCCTCTGAAATTTCTGTAAATATCATTTTATTTTTGATATTTTTTAGCATAGATGGCGACAAAATCATTCACAATCTTTCATTTTATTCAGTTTTGGCCCTTTGATTTTTTCACGATCTTTCAAATTTCTTTAAGATATGAGAGTTTCAATTATTTTCAATTCTTTTTAGCCCTTGCCTGAAAAATTTCAGAAGAAATCTTTAAAGATTTAGATAAGTATCATTTCAAATACTTCTTTAGTTTTCATTATTTTGAAAAGTATATTTAAAAATATTTCAAGTACGTTTCACGAGAAAGTAGAATCAAATTTTTTCATATCAAAAGTTCGAAGTATTAAAATGAATATTTCAATTTTTATCTCAAAACCTTCCAATATTTGATTTTGATTTTATGGATTAGAATCGATCTTAATTTTCGTATTTTCAAAAACTAAATTATGGAAAATAAATAAAGCTATTGCATCGCCACAGCCCACGCTGCCAGTTTGCAACACACGAGACACTCTAACTGCGTGGGAGTTGGGACGGTGGGAAAAATAACTTTTGGAAGTTTTGGTTTTAGTTTTGAAATCGCCTTTCAGTCTACGCGGCGCAGCTTTTTATGGCTAGAATCAGTCTTTGCTTTCCCTCCTCTGTCTGCCTAGGGATAGAGGGAATTATCCCCCCCCCGTTAAAAAACAGCCAGAAAAACGGCGCGACCTTTGACCGCTCCTCTCCCTTCTATCACTTAACATTGTTTCGGGTTTGGCTATATTTCGGTATCACGTGAGATACGTTCGCCGCTCAAATAGTGTATATCGGCATATCTAGATGGCGCTAAAATATTTCCTCTCAAATACAAACAAAATTGAAGAGAAACCAGAAAAAATCTATCGTGTAATTTCTAATATAAAAAATGGAAGCACTAGCTCTATTCCGCTCTTTTTTTCGCTAGGCTAGGTAAGAGAAGAATCTTTTCAAATATAGTTCGCTCCCGAATTTATTTCTTCAAAATTCTATCGCGATCATTTTGCAATGTAGAAGATCATATCAAAATCGTATATTTTAATTTTTATTTTTCGGATAAAGTATCATCTCGTATCCTAAAAGTATCCAAAGATACGAGCGCGCCCATCACTGCTGGGGAGGGGGGGACTCTAAGTCCCAAAAATTTTTTAGTTAGAGGAGCCATATAGAATCCTTGAATGAGCGCACCTTTGTGAGCAAAAAACCTTTGATGAAGGCATTGGTCATGTATATTTTCTTCTGCACCCCCCCTCCTGGGTGCGCCACTGTACTTGCTGGGCAAGGCATGGTTTGACTAAATTAGTGTTTAAATATTAAGTATGTTTTAAATAAAGTTGGCAATACCATCAGAATTTTGTATTTAAATGATTGAGGATGTAGCCCCAAATGTTGTACTCCTCGGTTTTCATATTAAAAGTTTGTTTATATTTACTTAAACAGAGCAATTATTATTAACCAACAAACTCAACATAAATATAACTAAGAATGTATTGAAGTTACTAAGAATATCGGACTACAGGATTCTGATTCCCATCCTTGCAGCCTTTGTCTGCTTTCCCATTCAAGTTTGCTAAATGGTATGACTTTGAATGCCCTTTAAATACAGACGAACTTTCTCCACAAAAGCTGTGAGGATGGTACCAGGGGTTAATGTTATGCTGAAATATTCTTAGTAACTTCAATACATTCTTGATATAACCCCTGATGTTTTAAAGAAATTATTTAATCTTGCAATTTTGCCGATCCCAGACTTATCCACATTCCTTAGCAACCCTGAACCAAGTCATTTGCACTAGATGCAATTGACAATATACTTATAAGACATTAATGTAAGAGGAATTAGCAAAATAATGTAATGAATCTGACTTTGCCAAATTGTGTCTATTTTGCTTTTTAAGAAATAGTCTATGAATATAGATTTTTGAGCTTGTAACAATCTAGTACTTATTTAGTTACTTATTGCAAAGTTTACATCAGTGTTTCTAAAAAAATACAATATAACAATATTTTACCAAAACAGTCACTTAAAATGTAAAATGGTAATTATTAATTAACCTACAGCCTAAATAAAATGAATTTTTTTTTTGAAAATACTCATTAAAGAGAAATTAAGTAAATTTTACTTTTTGTTTCATTCTTTAACGTGATAAAGACCGAATTATTGTCTTGACAATTTACCCAATAAAGAAACAAAAAATAAACGGAAGTCTAGGAATTGTGTTTAGGTATTGCAAGAGAGTACTAAAGAGCAAAGCAGTCTATTTTTAAAGATTGGCTGTAGGCAGTTTTTCCCGTCAATCTTGACAAACGCTAAGCGCTTCCTCCCTTTCAGAAATCAATTCTTGACTTGTTAGGTCAAGTTTCTCTCGGGCAAAATCGCTAACTTCCAGCCCTTGCACAATTTGCCATTTACGATCTGAGCCAATTTGAACTGGGAAGCTGAACATTACATCAGGAGCAACTCCATAAGATCCATCAGAATAAACAGCCATTGAAACCCAACGACCTTCATCAGTTGACCTCCACCAATCTCTCATGTGATCTGATGCAGCTTTAGCAGCAGACATTGCCGATGACAACTTTCTTGCAGCAATAACAGCTGCCCCTCGTTTTTGAACAGTCTAAAGAGTAGTTGTTTATTTAATTTATAATGTTATACATTTTTATGAATATGGATAAGAATTACAGTTATAAAATCTCCTTGCAGATATGCATCATCTTTTACAACTTCAGAAGCTTTACGGGTGACACCTCCAGCAACAACCAAAGCATGGCTAACATCAGGAAACTGGGTTGAGGAGTGATTTCCCCAAATAATTACGTTGGACACATTATTGACTGGAACACCAACCCTCTTGGCAATCTAAGTTACCCATAAAAAAATTTAAATTTTGAAAAATTATAAAAACAAACTCATCCAATAAGTAGTAGTTTCCATAGGAGTTAAATATTTCTTCAAAGGACAACTAAATTGAAAAATAATGTGCTATTACATGTTACAACTCGGTTTTAACCTAACTAGCACCAATCAGCCCTAGCTTCAGTTAAACCTAGTGGCAGAAATAAGAAATTCATTAATGCACCATAAATAAAGTAGTTCTTACTCCATTTCAAACAAGTTTCTTATGTCTATGTAAGAATTGAATTGCTTATTTGATAGATAATTTGACAATTTTGTGGAGGGTGCTGGTTAAGAGCAGATGTTTCCTTATAATACCACTATGGTCAAAGGAAACCCATTCCAGTTTTTCTGTCAATTAACCATGGATCGAAGCTAGCATAATTAATCCTAAAATGGCCTAACTGGAAACTCTTACAGAAACTATTATATAATAAATATACACACTTGAGCTTGGGCTCTATTTTGGTCTAATCTTGTCATAGCTGAGAAATTCAATTTGGAGATTGATGGTGCATATTTGCTGCAGATAAGAGCGTTGGTATTGGCTGGGTTTCCAACCACAAGCACCTTGATGAAAACGTTCATAGGTCTGTTAGAATATTTTCCAGAAATACACAAGTAAAACTAATTTTCAACAAGTTTCACCTTAACAGACTTTTTTGCAAATTGATCAAGTGCTTTTCCTTGGCTTTTGAAAATTTTAACATTAGCAGCCAGAAGGTCCTTTCTTTCCATACCTTCTTTGCGAGGCATAGCCCCAACTAAGAAAGCTGCTTCGATGTCAGAAAAAGCTACTTTTTCATCAGATGTAGGGACTACATCCCTCAAGAGAGGAAATGCACAATCCATAAGCTCCATTACAACTCCTTCTAACACTCCCATCATAGGAGGTATATCCAATAAATGAAGAATAACTGGCTACAATTTTAAGGTATGAAAATGATAATTACATTTTAAAAATTTTGGGTTTAAATAGAAATGGAACATTACTTGATCTGGTCCAAAAACATCTCCTTTTGAGATTGAAAAAAGCAATGAGTATGCTATTTGTCCTGCAGCACCAGTAACAAGTACTCTTACAGGTTCAGACTATTTCAAAAGATGGTATGTATTAAATATAGAAATTCATCACACTAGCCAAATCTCTAAAAAAAATTAATTCCTGAATATTTTTGGACTCAAGGCTACCCCACCCTCAAAAATCATTAGGCCTAGATAGAGGATAGATATTGAAATTCTTAAAAGACATTTCGGTTTGCGTTGAAAAAATTTACAATGTTACTTAGAAAATAAATATCTTTATAGTCTCACCATATTAACTTGCAGTTGTTATAACTACGCAACTAGATTTTACTAAAGAAAGTTAAGAATCAAGCAGTGGGTACACTCCACTTGACTATCGCGAACTAAAGTCTAAAGACAGAGTCGAACTTCAGACAGAGACTACCTTGATTTATATTTGATGTGCAACGTTTTCGCAAAGCCGTGGTAAATCTGAGCTGAAGAGAAGAAAACCTTTACTATGATTCAACGATTAAACAGATGGCGCCGCCATACACACGATACGCACACCTAGCGACTACAGCGCCTCGAATACCGCCAAATTTACAAAACAGGGCGATTGATTGACAAGCAGTGTTTCTTTGGGAAATTTCCAATAAGATTTGGAAAAAACTGTTCAATCTTTGGTAAAAATGTTAGTAATAAACATTCATCAAAGATTAATTAATAATATGTAAAATAAAATTTACAAACGAAAACATTTCAATAAATATTTTTGGTTATTTCTAACACTAGTGACAACAAATTACACCGGGTGATAAGGCTCTTTATTAGAGCGTAGGCTATGGATATCGACATTGAACAAAAAGATCGACCTTACTGTGACCTCTAATTTTCAAGTTTCATTTTAAGTATTAAAATCGAAGCCATACTAGAATATAATTTAAGTTAATTAAAATTTAAGAAAATAACAAGTGACAAGGTTTATATAATAGCAAAGGTTTTATATCAACTTTTGATAATAGCTTTAAAAATTTTAAACGCAAAAAATAACCCGGCCTCTACACCAATCTTGCAACTGTGATCTTATTGGTCATAATTACCCGCGAAAATTTGTAATAGCAGGAAACAATTTATGTATACACTTGGAATGTTTTCATGGACGCTTGTAGCTTGAAAAAGAAAAGATTGAGATTTTTCCATTTTGCGGGAAGCATAAAGTTTATTTTATATTTCGCGCTCAAACTGCAAGGAAAGCGCTTCGCGTTTTCATGATGCAAGATATTTCTAGCGTGCCGCGTGAGCTGGCGGTTGCCGCATTTATTTTTTTGCAGAAGTAAATATTACAGCGGTCAGTGGCGCCGATCGCTTTTTTTCCCAATGGGGGTTGAAGCCATAGAAATCTCATAGGTAACTAGAATGCTGCCGTGTAACTGGCAAATGGGCCAAACGCCGTGGCAGACGATAGCCAGATCTCAGCCAATCAGAGCTCAAAGAGTGGTTCTGCCAAGAATTTAATGCCACCAGAGAGAATGACGTCACGTATCTCCCGCTATAGTAGCGGATCCAAGGAGGATTATTATCCTCCTTGGCGGAACCACTCTACGGCCTCTCATTGGCTGAAGATTCAAGGCGAACTGGCGTCAAGCTCGGCCGTAGGCGGCAGCATTCTAGTTACCTATGAGATTTCTATGGTTGAAGCTCACTAAAAAACTTGGAATGAGGCTGCTGGCAACACTTTCTTGCTACGGATGCTTAAAAGTAAATGGCCTTTAACATCGGCGGTTCCCCATTGATTTTTCCCAATGGGGGCTTCGGCCCCGGCGCCCCCATGGGATCGGCGCCACTGATGGCGGTTCCGAATCGCAGACGTCTTTTGATCATGGGCCAAAGGTACCAGAGTCATGTCCTGGTGTTTTGATTAAGATTTTTTTTTTATTATTTAAGCTTTTAGTAATTATCAAAGCCAAAAACAATAAAAGAAGGTATAAAAACAAACGATGGTGGGTGCACCCTATTTGCATAATTTTTCTCAACTCTATCCATGTAACATTTAGTGCATCGCTGTCTCGGTTTTCTTTTAATTTTCGGTTCCAAATTATTGGGTTATCCTTTACATGGCTTATAAAATTGTTTTTCACTTTTTTAGTTCCACATCGAGATATATATATCGAAGTGGGACTATTGCTATGGACGGATTGTCGTTAAGTGTTGTTGTTTGTTTGTTGTGGAAAGCGACGATACGGTAGATGGAGCTGCGAAAAATAATTTATTGATATTATTTATACTAGTGGCCTCACCGAAACTCGAACACAGACAGCTGCAGGCCGCGTAATCTCCAAAGTCCGACGCCTCTACCAACCTCGCCACACCGCTCTGTACAAAATTTACTCGGAACATCTAGTCTTTCCTTGCAACGCGGGGGGATTTGTCAACTTAAGTTGTCGCAATTCTCGTTCCTTTTTCCGGTTTATTTTACGTATATTTATGGCGTTTTAGGGTCAAGTTAACCTCAAACTTCGCCACCCCCGCCGTAATTTCGACCCACTTATCGAAACCGTGTATGGTCAGAAGTAATAAAAAAGTGTGGCACTTTCTTATCGAAATCGTGTATGGTCAGAAGTAACAAATAAGTGTGACACTTTCTTATCGAAACCGTTTATATGTGGCACAAAATAATATTATCGCCTTCTTGGAGAACTTGTATAGTTTGTATAGTTGGTCCAGAGATTTGGTCTCATTCGATAGAACTCTTTGACGCGCACGCAGTGCCGTTAATTTCCGCCCCCTCCCAACAACCCCCTTAAAGGGAAAGTGACCGAAAAAAACACAGTTGGTCTCATTCGATAGAGCTCTTTGACGCGCACGCAGTGCCGTTAATTTCCGTCCCCTCCGAACAACCCCTTAAAGGGAAAGTGACCGAAAAAAACAAGTTGGTCTCATTCGATAGAGCTCTTTGACGCGCACGCAGTGCCGTTAATTTCAGCCCCCCCCCCGAACAACCCCCTTAAAGGGAAAGTGACCGAAAAAAACAAGCTGGTCTCATTCGATAGAGCTCTTTGACGCGCACGGAGTGCCGTTAATTTCCGCCCTCTCCGACCAACCCCCTTAAAGGGAGAGTGATCGAAAAAAACAATTTGGTCTCATAGAACAATAAAAGTAAAAGATTAGATCGTCTACGCTAGCGTCTACTTGAAAGAGTGAGACCAAAAAATCCAAAGCAGTCGAACTTAGGGCGTGTTGCAAAAGTCTGCTTTGCTAGAATCAAACATGTTAAGTTCAATGGGCTAGCACTTTGGCTAGAGGCCCTTAAGCTGAAAGTATGTGACCATGGGGACAGAATCTCCGTCTTGCCATATTCTTAGTACATAAATACATTCTTGCAATAATATGATTTATGCAGTTGTTAATAATCCATATTAAATATCTGCTCTAAGAAAATAATAATTTAATCACCGAGATAATATAAAATCACATGGCCTGAACAGCTTTTGTATTGGTTTGCCCACCCGGGTATCCTGAGGGTGGGCGGCACCCACTCTTTAACTTAGGATGGCAATTTATATATCAAACGATAAGAAATCACGTAGCCTCAACCGTTTTTGTATTAGTTTGCCTACCTGTGTCTACTAAGGGTGTATGGGTTTGCCCACTCGAATACACTGATGTGGAACTAATATTACGGCCTGGGCCGCCTTGTTTTTCCCTAGGCTTAATGACGAGTTTTCGTCGAATTATGGTAGCGAGGCGCGCGACTTTTTCTCGTGGGTTTTCCCGCTTTAAGACACACCCATTTCTACGAGCTTCATCACATGATCACGGCCGTAAAAATCTTCCTTAGACATTCCAAGTGTATACCTATATAGTTTCCTGGTAATACTTTAGTTTCATAATGGCTATAATATTTTACATTAATTACATAAAAATGAATTTAAAGTTCCAAAATGATATATAATCAACACAAAACAAATGGTTTGTACAGTTTAAATATAAGTTTCCACCATTAAAATAAATTTTAGTTGTACAGTATATCTAGATACACATTTTTGTACCTTTTTGGTACAATCACAATCATTGGTATAATAAGGGATTGTGTAATTTGTGTTACTTATAGACGGAAGCTTAAAACTTCTTGAAGCCTAAAATTTATTTATTGCGCTTATAATATATTTTAACTTAATTTTATTTAATTAAAAATGTTAAAATAAAATTTACAATGAAGTTACATTGAATCTTCGTTTCACTTTTTGTTTTATTCATATATTTACATGTGTTTCAAGTATTACGCAATAATACTATGTTGCTGGCAGCATCTAGAGGAAGTTCTCGGTTTCTGTTTAACTCTTTTATAATTTATAAACACCATTAAAAAATTATAATCTTTAAAAAAATTATAATCTTTAAAAAAATTAAAATCTTTAAAAAAATATTATACTATTATTTAAATATTAACCTACTTTCGGTTCAATTAAATGTTTTTTTAAAATTCATTTAAAAAAAGTTGTTTTTAGTTGATTTTTCCTATCTGACTGAAGTTAAATTTTGGTCGTAGTGGAGCCCTGGCGGGGAAATATATACTCGGTAAATTCAGGCGATTGGCGGGGCCACTAAAGCGCAGTACGCGGGATCGAAGTTGGCCGTGAATTGGGGGATCTTAAAATTCATTTTGCGCGTGAAAATACGCCGCCATGTTAGGGTATAAAAGCAGTTAAATAAGTCTGCTGTACCTTATAATGTAATGGTACTGTCAGGCGCAAAAACGTAATTTTGAAATCAGGCAATTCAGTTTAAATAACCCGCCGTTTTGATGAAACTCACAATTCATAAACAAACATTTAAATTTCCCGTCGTTTATAAGCCAAGGCTTAGTGTTTAATACCTGAAAAATGAGACATTTTCGCGACCGGAATACCGACGCTTTTTACACGACGGAACAAAACACCGCGAAGGCATTTTTAGAAATAAAATACTATTAAAAATATTTAAAAAAGTTGTTAAAAAAACTTGTCATTCGCCGAGAGCGCCGTATTTGAAGAAAGTATATAAAGAATGATCAAATGCTGTTTCTATGGTATATTTAATGAAAAAATAATAAGAAGCTAGGTGACGCTAAGCTCTTGGCAGAACCACTCTTTGAGCTCTGATTGGCTGAGATCTGGCTATCGTCTGCCACGGCGTTTGGTCCATTTGCCAGGTACACGGCAGCATTCCTATGAGATTTCTATGGATTTTCACGTCACAGATACGACCAATCGTATTCTGGAACAAACGCATGAAACTGGTTAAATTTAAACGTCGGTGTGTTCCTTTAAAGTGGAACGGCCAAGCTTTTCAAAATATCGCCTTATTTGCCAGCACCAGCAGCACCTTAGTGAGCGATTTGCGAACTATCCTAACTTTTAAAATCGCTCAATTTAGGCTTGGGTTTCATATAACTGGAACACACCGCGCGTGAAAAACAATTTTTTTGCGTCTTCAGCAGCGCGCGCTTTTATGTTGTTTTTCTGTCTTAAAAATTAACCACTTAATATTTTTTATGCGGTTTTCGGCATAAATTTTAGTTTTTAATGGGCTAAAGGGCTATCTTACTGGTTAAAGCTTGACCGTTCCCCAGGAGATCGCCAAGAAGTAATATTTCTGAGAGCCAGGAACTGCAAGTCACTGTTAATATAGTGCTTGTTAAAATAATGGAAATTTTTCACCTTTACGGCAGCAACAAGCGTTCCCCATGGCGTTCTCTTTAAACCAGGTAGCTTTTTTGACATATTAAGGTTTTTTCAAAAGCACGACGTTCGGTTTACAAAGTTAATGAAAAGTTTTCATTATTTCCACAATACCTTGCGGGTCCTGGCTCTCGGAAATATTACTTCTTTGCGATTTCCTCGGAGGTGGATTTATTTATTCGCCTATTCAGAGAAAAAACAGACACACACTACACCATCAAAGAGTGGCAGAACCCAAAATTTCAGCAACAAAATTTAAAAAAAAAATAGGAGATCCAAAAGCCAATGAGTTCAATAAAATGTTACTAGTTACTATAGTTACTACGGCAAGGCCTGTCGCAGATGAACATAATCATAATCGAAAAAAAATTACTTGGTTTGCGTACGCATGCTCTATGCTTTTCATGGACGCTTTTCCCGCCAAAACTATCTTGGCTTTCAGAGCAGAGGTCCAAACTGCTTTGTGTTGACATCTGCAATTTCGCTTAGGACATTAAAGTAATAATTACTTTCATTCATATATTAATGCATCACTGAAAACTTGGTTATTCTTTTAGGAAATGGCTGGATTTGATGATCCTGGAGTTTTCTTTAGTGATAATTTTGGGGAAGATCCAACTAATGTAGAGAATCAAGCCAGTTTGCAAGCAGTGAAACGAAAATTTAAAGAGTTTATTCGTCAATTTCACGAAGGAAACTTTCAATACAGATACAGGGATCAACTGAAACATCATTACAATCTTGGGCAATATTGGTTAGAAGTTAATGTGGATGACTTGAGCAGTTTCAACGAAACCTTAGCTGATAAATTAAATAAGCAGCCTACAGAACATTTACCACTGTTTGAAGATGCAGCAAGAGAGGTTGCTGATGAAATAACTAAACCCAGACCCGAAGGAGAAGAAGAAATAGAAGATATCCAAATCATTCTAACATCAGATGCAAATCCAATGCTGCTTCGTCATCTGAAATCAGATGAAGTTTCGAAATTAGTAAAAATTCCTGGAATTATCATATCTGCCTCTGGAATTAGATCCAAAGCAACCAGAATCACTATTCAATGTAGAAATTGCCGCGAAACAGTTCCAAATATTCAAGTGAAACCAGGTTTAGAAGGATATGCACTACCAAGGAAATGCAATACGGATCAGCCTAATCAACCTAAATGCCCGGTTGATCCATTTTTCGTTGTGCCAGATAAATGCAAATGCGTTGATTTTCAAATGCTAAAACTTCAAGAAGCTCCGGAAGATGTACCACATGGTGAAATGCCTAGGCACTTACAGTTATATTGTGACAGATTTCTATGCGAAAGAGTTGTGCCTGGTAATCGGGTCACAATTACTGGCATATATTCCATCAAAAAAATATCTGGCCAGAAAGGTGGAAGAGATGTGGCTGATGCTGGTATAAGAAAACCTTATTTAAGAGTTGTTGGCATTGATGTGGACTTTGAAGGGTCTGGGAGAACAGGAGCAATATCCTTTTCACCAGAAGAAGAAGAAACTCTGAGAAATTTGGCAAATAGTGAAAACATTTATGATCGTATTTCAAATAGTATTGCGCCATCAATTTTTGGCAGTGTTGATATAAAAAAAGCAATTACAGCTCTTCTATTTGGTGGATCTAGAAAGCGACTTCCTGATGGACTAACTAGAAGAGGCGATATCAATCTTTTACTACTTGGTGATCCTGGTACTGCTAAAAGTCAACTTTTGAAGTTTGTGGAAAAAGTGTCTCCCATTGGAATTTACACTTCAGGCAAGGGGAGCAGTGCTGCTGGATTAACTGCTTCGGTTAGTATTTGTATATACATAACAAAAATATTTTTTATTTAAATTATAATTTTAAATATTATATTCAAGGTAATACGTGATCCAATCACGAGAAATTTTGTAGTTGAAGGAGGAGCCATGGTCTTAGCTGACGGTGGAGTTGTCTGCATTGACGAATTTGATAAAATGAGAGAAGATGACAGAGTTGCTATTCATGAAGCAATGGAACAACAAACAATTTCCATTGCCAAAGCTGGAATTACTACAACACTGAATTCGAGATGCTCAGTTTTAGCTGCTGCGAACAGCGTATTTGGAAGATGGGATGATAGTAAATTGGAAGAAAACATTGATTTCATGCCCACAATTTTGTCCAGATTTGATATGATATTTATTGTAAAAGATGAACATGATGAAAATCGAGACAAAACTTTGGCTAAACATATAATGAATGTCCATATGAATGCCTTGCAAACAAATGAAGAACTAGCCGAGGGAGAATTGTCAATCAAATTGCTTCAGAAGTACATAGCGTATTGCAGACGTAAGTGTGGACCACGCCTCTCTTTAGAAGCTGGAGAAAAGCTTAAGAACCGCTACGTCTTAATGAGAAAT
The DNA here is from genome assembly GCF_980474605.1 of Leiobunum rupestre. Lineage (NCBI taxonomy): Eukaryota > Metazoa > Arthropoda > Arachnida > Opiliones > Sclerosomatidae > Leiobunum > Leiobunum rupestre. The sequence goes on from NC_143387.1 coordinate 40,617,893, forward strand.
GGAACTAGAGAACACGAATTGGAAACTGAAAAGAAGTCATCTATACCTATCACTGTTCGACAACTGGAAGCTGTTATCAGAATATCGGAGAGTTTGGCAAAAATGCAATTAAAGCCTTTTGCAACTGAGGTACACGTGGATGAAGCATTAAGATTGTTTCAAGTTTCAACTCTTGAAGCAGCCATGTCTGGAAACTTATCAGGAGCTGAAGGTTTCACCTCTGATGAAGAACATCAGTTGTTTCAGCGAATTGAGAAACAATTGAAACAACGTTTCGCTATTGGTACTCAGGTCTCTGAGCAAACCATCATTCAGTCATTTGTTAAGCAAAACTATCCTGACCATGCTGTGCGCCGGGTTTTGCATTTCATGATTCGCCGTGGAGAAATGCAGTATAGGCTTCAACGAAAGCTTTTGTACAGAATTAAATAATTTAATTCTGTTTTTGATGTTATTCATTTTTCTTATATTTTTTTTATCATAATAAATGTTTTATAATCTATTATGGTTGTTGATTTAGGCCTTTTTTTAATGAAAACAGTCGCAAACAAAAGAGTTTACTAGGAAATTCGCCTTGTGCGGTGCCTACGTTAGGCACCGCCTTATGTAATTTAAATTTTGGCGCCATAAAGGGGGACAAGTATAAAATAAAATGAAAGAAAAATGAACTGTCATTTGACGTTAGTGAGCTGGTACTTTGTAAAAGGTAGTACATGTTTAGTTTTAAATAGAGTAATCTCAATAAAATGACTTAGGAAATTAATTTATTAAGATATTCATAATAATTTTTACTTTTAAGCATTAAAATTAATCACTAATTAAAATTATATTTTAAACGATTAAGCCTTGGACTGAATCCTGCCACATCAGTGAAGGCCTAACTCTAACTGAAAATGAGCTTTAGCATAGGAAAAATTGTCCTTGTCTTGTTATTAGTATGGTTAGCCGTTATTATTTTGCTAAGTGGACCATTGTTTCATGGGAATGAACCTGATGAACAATTACTAGCAAGGTTGACAAGAGCTGTGAATGAGCTTGAAGCTTTGAAACAACAAAATGAAGAACTTCATGCGTTGCTAACATCTTTAAAGTATACTTAGTAATGATATAATCTTTGTACTGTTACATTCACTAAATGTACTTAAATATTTAGGTCACCCGCAATATCTGAAAGTAGATCTAAAGAAGGATCCAAAAATGGGGTTTTAACAAGTAAAGAGACTAATTTGCAGACTAATGTCAAAGAACCGTCCTTAGAATTTGAAGAAACTAGACGTAAAGTCGCAACGGGTGTTCAAGAGTTATGGTATTATGTCCGATCAGAGCTTAAATCTCTCAATAGAAGTGTTAGTGGAAATGCTGAAGTCTCCAAAAGCATTACCAAAATGTTAGATGATTGTACAGACTACAAAAGGTAATAATTTCCAATAGTCAATGGCAGAAATACATGAACCGAAATTATCAACGTCCTATTCCTCTAACACGGGAGGCAAGTTCCCATTCCCCCCTCTATTTAGTAAGGAGGAGAAAACTCCCCTCGAAATTCCGCCTCTCCCGATTTCACCAAGGCTACTTTAGTACGCCATCTGGCTATTGATCTTTCCTCTCACTAGATGTCGAAGTAATCTACCCGTGATGCACTAGGATTTTTCCTCTCCCGCGGGCGGGCTGAAATCAGTTCGGTTTTTATTGCCTCCCTCTCCTTGTACTATGGGAAAATGCCCCCCTATAAAAAGGAGGTCGTTGATAATTTCCGTTCATGTATTTCTGTCAAGGGCCTAAGGAGGGGCATAGTGGCTGCAAAATAATGCTCTACTTTTTAAAAATAAAAGCTATTATTTTAAAAATTTAAAAGGGCATATTTTTCATTTACGTCACTAGGTGGTAGTCCAAAATGACTTTTTGAGTAAAGTTAATGTGTAAAAGTAGAAAATATTTAAGCAAAATCAGATTACATTTAGTTTGAGATGGAAAATTGCACAGTATTACACTGCCCTTACTTAACCATAACATTGCTAGATGGATACGGTACCAACTAATGGAAAAGTCATTCTTGGAAAATTATGTAATAGAATTATATAATACCAAAAAATTGCAGTAGAATGTTTTTCCCAAACTCTGATTGGCACATAAGCCACATTAACTATCTTAAAAAGGCAATTTGGAGACACAACACACTGCCCGCTATTAACAAAAATATTATATTTGATCTGAATCAATTAAATATTACAGAGTAATACAGTTAGATCTAGATCACTTAAAAGATCAAGATGGTATGAAAGTGTGGAGAGCAAATGAAGCTAAAGAACTTAGCAAAATTGTTCAAAATCGAATAAAACATTTACAGGTTAAATTAGTTCTTTAAAACATTTATATCTTGCATCTTAACAAATTTGATTATTTTTTAGAATCCTAAAGATTGTTCAACTGCTAAAAAGCTTGTGTGCAACCTTAATAAAGGATGTGGCTATGGTTGTCAACTGCACCATGTAGTTTACTGTCTAATAGTTGCGTACGGCTCACAGCGAACATTAATTTTACACTCTAAAAATTGGAGATATGCAAGAAATGGTTGGGAATCTGTTTTTCAACCCCTGAGTGAAACTTGTACTCATGATTCGGGAAGTTCACGTGAAAGTTGGCCAGGTATGAAGGATCATTCATTAACTATTTACAAAAATAGTACAAACTAGTGTTGTTAATTTTCCGGAAAAATTTCCAGAAAATTTTCAGAATTGCGGAAAATATTCCGCAAATTTGAAAATAAAAAATTGAAACATAAATTACTTTTTAAAGGTTTTTAATGTTTTTAACTTTTTATCGATATAATATGTCTAATATCAGTAAATATACTACAAAACATTAATAGTGTTACATTGTTAATCAGTTTAAACTAGAGTTTTAGTTTTACTTTTAGATTCGAAAAAATTAGACGACAATGCCGCTTTATTTAAATTTGCAAATGAAATATTAGTCCAACCATGGAATGAAAACTTTTTTTTATTTTTTCTGAAAAATACGGAACATTTTCCGGAAAAAAGTCCTCTGTCATTTTCCACGGATTATTTTCTGACTTACAACACTAGTACAAACCAATCATATCACAAAAATTGCTTCATTTTAAACTGGGATTAAACTAGCAAGTGTTGCACAGCATAGGGCCTCAGCCACCACATAATGTAGAGTATCAACCTCACCAAGCCAAATTATTTGGGGCCTCGAAAGGTCTTCTAGCACAATTTCTCCATTTCTTTAAATTCAGCTTTAAATTGGTTTTATAAATATTTATTGAATTATCTCATTTCTAAAACATAAAGGCAAAACAGTTACAGGTTTTTAAGTCAGGCCAGCCTGCACCCCTATATTCTTACTAAGCAAGTTTTGGTGCACCTTATAAATTTTTGGGCTTACAAATTTTATCGAATTTTGTACATCTCAAATAAATTTCAGGTTAAGCAATGGCCCACCTGACCCTACCTGTGTATTCTCCTATGTGCATAATAAGTTATTTGTTTAATAACGGCTGGAAATGCATGCTTAGTCTAACTCTAGAGCATCTTGTATATAGCTTTTCTTTTTATTATCTCTTAAGAAGTTGGGAAAGGTACAACCCCATATTACTAATACAATATTGGGAGAACCTTATCGCTGTGCGTATGGTTAAAGCATTTATTGGTTCATTACAACAATAATAATTAACAAAGGCTTTATTGTCTGTAATTAATAATAATAATAATAAAATCATCTTTATTGAGGATAACGATATTAGCCAAGGCTAGTTTACATAACGGTCCTCTCCATAAATTAAAATAAATGAAATACAAAAATGACAATTTATGACTAATCAAAAACTTCCCAACAACAGACGAGGATATCCCCTTCAGCATAGCTGATTTTCAAGGGGTCTAAGAGAACTAATTTAAGCACTAAAATTGAGAATATATTTTACATATTTGCAAGAAACGCATTATTACTAAGAGTATTGAGAAGAAAAAATTATTTTGTTATTGTATTACAAATTGCACCTTTGAAGAGACTGATATCCGTTATGTCTCGAACTTCATTTGGTAGGCTGTTCCAGGGATTAATTCCCCTGCACTTCAGAGAACTATCCCGAAGATTATTATTATTATTATTGAGTGGGGTGGCAAGCCAATCCCGAAGATTAGAAGTTCATGTTTCAGCAAAGAAATTTCGTTGACTGCCTCTTGTATTATAGTTATGGATGATAGTTGGCATGCAAACGAATTCTAGAATATAATCCAGGGTGTGTTCATTAACGATTAGATGCATAAATATTGCTAGGTGCCTGTTACGTTTAACTTCGAGCTTTGTGATTGGCAGAGTGTTTACAGCTTCTGTAGTTGATGATCTCCAGGGAAGTCCAAGTATAGTTTTTCATATTGGATTTAATCAGAAGAAAATAGGGGAAGTACGTATCTGTAGCTTTGAGCCGTAGAAGTCGTCGTGTGACCCACGAAAATGCCTTTTTACGCATAATAAACCAAACTGAAAAAGTAGTTCCAATTTTGTTTTGATTCAACACGGCTATAAACGACGAAAGCAAATACGCCTTAGCTCAATTAGCAGAGAATGAGAAGTACAATATGTCACAAATGTTCAATTTAAGAAAAATTGATTTTTTAAACGATGTAATCATCCGCGATTTCCCGCCAAACCGTTTTAGCGCGAAAATTCGTGAAAAGTGACGCCTTTCCAAAGCTGACTAGAAGCGTACTTCCCCCTATTTTCTTCTGATTTAATTGATTTTGTAGTTATTAAGTTTAGTAGTCTTTGCAGAGCAATAAAGTATGTCTCCGTAGTCATAAGAGGTTGAGTTAACTAACATTGTTAGGGTAGCAGTATCTAGGTTTGGTTGCGAACTGCGGATAATCCATGATCTTTTGTTTACTTTTTCATATGCCTTAATGTGCTGACCCCATGTTAGGTTTTCCTCTAGTTCCAATCTTAGATACTTGAAAGTCATTACTCTTAGTGTTGAGTTAGGTAGTAAATATGTAATAAGTCTGGCTTTTAAAGGTTCAGATAAAGTTCAAGTTATAGATCTACCAATTGTGGACAATGTGAAACCAAAACCAATTTACTTACCATTGGATATTCCAAAAGACCTCTATGAACGTATAATAAGACTTCATGGTAATCCAGGAGCATGGTGGATTGGACAATTCGTTCAGTATTTGTTACGTCCTCAAAAGGAATTGAAAGATTTCCTTCGTGATTCCGAGAAAAAGTTACAATTTAAAAAACCTATAGTTGGGTAATTATTCTTATTATTATTATTATTGTTATTGCTAGTAGCGGTAGATAGGTTTTCAAAGTCTATTGAAAAATGTACCCAAACTTGCCCACCCTCCACTAAGCTAATGTGTGGTTTGACCCCCCCCTCTATTTACACTACTGTCAAACGCCTCTGGAAACCTATCTTAATATTGTGTAAACTTGGCTATGAGTCAACAGTAAATTCTATAGAATAGACCCTAGCCATAATAGAACAACGTAGACAAAAATAATAGTTGCCAAAATAAATTAAAACAATATTTCTGAAAATTGCAATTAGGTTTTTGTTTACAAATCAAAGAGAAACTTCTGTTGGCCCAAAAGAAGTCAATTGTAGTTATCTATCATAGAAATTTCTCAACCGTAATTTGACTTGCAGTATACATGTCAGAAGAACAGACAAAATTGGTACTGAAGCATCATTTCACGCCCTGAGTGAATACATGGAATATGTGGATGAATATTACAAGAAATTAGAACTAAAACAAACGGTAGATATTAGAAGAGTATATCTTGCAACAGATGATCCCAACGTTTTAGATGAAGCTCGCAAAAAGTATATCTTCAAATTCAATTAGATATTTAAAGCAGCCACTTAAATGATCATTTTTGTACATAGGTATCCAGAATATCAGTTCATTGGAGACCCTAATATTGCCAAGAGTGCCTCTGTATCAAACCGCTACTCGTCAAGCTCCCTTAAAGGGGTTATTTTTGATATTCAAATGCTATCACAATGTGACTATCTAGTTTGCACATTCTCGTCGCAGGTGATAATTGCCTTTATTGTAATTATGTTCTACAAGTTAAATTTAACAAATAATTTTCAGGTCTGTCGTGTCGGTTATGAAATAATGCAAACTATGCACCCAGATGCATCGAGCTGGTACCATTCCCTCGATGACATTTTTTATTTTGGAGGGCAAAAAGATCATAATCAAATAGCCCTATATGATCACAAATCACGAAGAAGTAACGAGATTGATTTGAAAGCGGGAGATATTGTTGGAATTGCGGGCAATCATTGGGACGGGTTTTCCAAAGGAGTCAATAGAAGAACTCATAAATCGGGACTTTATCCATCATATAAGGTTGTTGAAAAAATTGATCCCATAGATTTTCCTACATATCAAGAAGCAGATAAGAGGAAACAAGAATCTAAATAGGAGATTACTAAGAATGGTCAGATTGTTTCAACTAAAATTATGTGCAATGTAGTTTAAAATCCCAATTATTTAATACAACTATGAAGGTATTTATTGTAAGATGAATTACTTTTAAGTGAACTAGACGAATTTACAAGAAATTCTCAAAACATTCTTGTCCAGGGTGGATTGACTGTTGAACTTGATAAACCTAATCTTATTTCTTTAGGTTAGAAGTATTAGAAGAGCCATCAAAATTGTACTTTAATCAGTGTGAAAGGGCCACAGAATTGTACTAATTTTAAGGCGATAGTCTCCAGAAATATAGGACAGAAAAATGCTAAATTATGATTGGTCAGATTAGTAAACTAGAAGTATGGAAGGGGAGGAGCTACATGAAATTTCTCAGATTATTCTGTGGCCCTTTAAGCCAGCATATTCTGTATAAAAAAATTCACAAATACTACACACCCACAAAAAGGTATAGAAATAGATACCAATATTTGTAATTAGTTATTACTTGCTTTGTAAATAAGTAGCAGTAACAAATGCACATAGGTTTATCTATGTAAAAAGTGTTCAGTTTGATTTAATTTCAAAAATGGATTTTGAATTACCGGTACCTTTTTAGTTAAAGAAAAACGTATATTATACTGTAAATATATCATTTAACCTCATTTTGGCATTTATAATCCTGTTTAATTATGTCAATTTAGGTGCCTGTACCTAACGGGATTATTTTCTAGTCAAATTGATGGTTTCTAGTTTTGAAAATGTATTTATGTGCATGATCAGTGGCAAAAGAAAACAGGATCAAATCAAAAATTTAAGTAACAGAATTTGACACGTATTTAATGCAGTATTAATTAATCCACCAGTAAAATATGATTTAATTTTGCTTTGCAAAATTTTTGGCATTAAACAAAGCCATCAGAGTTGAAAATCAGGGGGCTCTAAGTAGTATCACTGAAAATGGATGGAAGTTCATTTGTTACACCACTACTGACATAACAGTGACTGAGGTTATTTGGTTTTGTTAATAAAAAGTTAATAAAATAAAAACTGGGGGTTATTAATTATTGCATTACCATAGACAAAAATAACAGCTATAATTATCATGCATGAGATTGCACATACCTCTTACCAATTTTTGATAAAATCTTAGATAATATTTTAGGTGTTGATTTACAGAATTGCTCGTGACCCGAGTACTCCCTTTATAAAGAGAATAATAGAAGATAGTAGTCAATCCAGTCATTGAAACATAATGCCTAGATAAGTTATCATTTTGCTTATCTGTCACTCTTGAGGGTATATATATAACTCAGGAAAGCACAATCAAAGTTATTGTTGTATCTAAATCTGAATCACTGGACGTTTCAACTATGGTGAAACTTAGTGTGAAGTTTTTGGTTTTAGTACTTTCTTGCCTTTCAGTTTTCGCATTACCCGAAGACTTTTTGAAACGAGTCTATGCTAACCAGCAAAGAAACAATGCCCAAAGTAATGACTCAAAGATCTGGGCAGTTCTAGTGGCAGGTTCCAATGAATGGTATAACTACAGACATCAGGCTGATATATGTCATTCATATCAAATTTTGCATCAACATGGAATACCTGATGAACAAATTGTTGTTCTGATGTATGATGACTTGGCAAATAATGAAGAGTAAGTTTATATAACAATTATGAGACCAACTAACTTGAAATAAGCTATTTTTTAAATAGAAACCCAACTAAAGGAATAGTAATCAACCATCCAAAAGGAAAAGACGTTTATAAAGGTGTACCTCATGATTACACAAAGGAGGTCGGTTACTGTAATAGTTAAAATTACCAACTAATTTTGGACTACAAAGTATGTTATAATTCAGGATGTTACACCTCAAAACTTTTTGAAAGTCTTGCAAGGAGATGCTGAAGCTTTGAAAGGTGTTGGAAGTGGAAAGGTTATTAAGAGGTGTGCAAAAATGAACTTGAAATCCTAAAAGTTATACTGTTTTACTAAAATAATGTTCATGTTCAGTGGACCTAATGACCATGTTTTTGTCTACTTTGCTGATCATGGAGCGCCAGGATTAATTGCTTTCCCAAGTGATGTATGCTTCAACAAAAATTATCTATGGTTACTAAAAAAAAATGAAAAACATTGCAATTGTAGGAACTGAGTGCTAAAGATCTGAATGCAGCTATAGTTAATATGCACAAACAGAATAAATATGGAAAGGTACCAAAATAACTAAATACATAACTTATTTGCATTCAATGAACCAAGTTTGATTCATTCACAGATGGTCTTTTATATTGAAGCTTGTGAATCAGGTTCCATGTTCAAAAACCTTTTACCAAAAGACATAAATGGTAACTTGATGGAAATCGGTTTATATAATGATGTAATTTCTTAAGTCCCATAATATTATTATGAAGTTTTCGCTACAACTGCTGCAAATGATGAAGAATCATCATATGCTTGTTATTATGATTCAGAACGTGAAACATATTTGGGAGATGTCTACAGTGTTGTTTGGATGGAAGATTCTGATCAGGTTAATAACATGGCCCCATTACGTGTTAATAAATCAGCTAAAATTAAGTTAAAAAACTATTGGCAGGAAAATCTATCTGTAGAAACTCTTCAAAACCAATTTAAAATTGTGCGAAAGAGAACAAATACTAGCCACGTTCAAGAATTTGGAGATCTAGTAATTCTGTTATATCACTTACTATTATTAAATTTGGGCTTTACTAATAATTATCTTCCAAAGAGCATTGGTAAAATGCATGTTAGTGAATTTCAAGGCAAGAAAGCAGCCACCAATGTTTTTGTTCCACCAACTGTTCCTGTAAGTGCTATAATGATGAATTTTAATTTCTCAAATTATGAGAATGTACTTATGTTAGATGGATGCAGTACCAAGTCCAGATGTTCCATTAGCTATTTTACATCAAAAACTTATGAGAGCACAATCTACCGAAGAAGAGTCAAAATTGCATAAACAACTTAAAAAAATGACCAGAGTAAATTCAAATATTTTGGGTCAATAGTAATTTATTATTAAATGTTGTGTGGTTTTGTCTTAGAATCGTGTTTTCTTAACCAATAAAGTTGTGGAGATTTTGACTTATGCAAGTGGAGGAGCCAACCAAGCTCATTTGCTTCACAAAAGAAATGAATTAAAAGATTTTCAATGCTACGAAGAAGCTCGAAAATACTTTGACCAAGAATGCTTTGATTTATCTAAAGTAGGAGTTGCATGGTAATTGACATTAATACTAGAGAAACATTCTTAGTGGTTTACTTTACTTAGAATGCCTACGCTCTTCGACAACTCTACACTTTGATTAACATGTGTGAAGATAAAATTTCAATTAAGGTAATTAAAGAAGCTATGGATGAGGTTTGCGTTCACCCACCGACATATGGAATAATATAATGTCCAAATAAAAACAGTTGTTAACTTGAATTTGTATGCCATTTTTAAATTTGTGTTGTTAATAAATAAGCGAAATTTCAATTTGTATATACTGTTATATGTCAGTTTGACTCATTAGGTTCAAACTTCGAGTCAGAGGAGTATTTCGATTAGACGACTATTTTAAAAAATAATTTATTTTAACACTTAAAGTCAGCAGAGGCGCAACAACCTCCAAAAGCTAGGAGGTGTCCATCAAGTTGCTGTATGATTAAAACAAGGAAATAGAGGAAAATGACGGAAAGCTACCAAATAGCAGCATGTCAGTTACCCCGTGGTGAGCCGTGTAGGCTAACCCCGGTTTCGCGACTAATACGAGGACAAATCCATTCACGGAAAAAGAGCAATTTTCGTAAAGCGAGGAAAAAACTCAAAAGGCGATTTTCCTCATGAAATAATTTAGGCGCGAATACTTTAAAGAGCGTTTAATATAATGGAATATATTCAACGGACTTTTAATTTTTAAATCTAATTAAAATACTTAGAGATTATACATTGACTGTATTAGATGCGTTACATTCACAAGATAAGGGTTGATCATTAATTTTATAAGACTATTTAAATATTGGCTCTAATACTGTTAGAGAAAGCGATAATCATTTAAATCTAGAAATAAAACTAAACGAATTATCGATAATTTATATTTTTTATTTACTTTAAAACGTATTTATATAACTCTCGATTATTACATTTAAATATAACATGGTTGTGCTAAACACGGTATTATTTTAGTTTTTATCCAGAAAATCGAAATAAAAAATGCAGATCTAAATGGAGGATTTTTTTTTATTGTGACGGGTGGGAAAATACAGTCCGCTCGTCCATTTGATTAATCAGGTGCGAGATATGTGTTACGGCCACGCCAACGGGGGGATAATTGGGGATAGGGTTGGGACACCCGTGGCGGAAGTATGACAACCACCCGTTGGGGAATTAGTGGTCGTCCTCACACGGCCTTCCACAAACTCTGCCTCCCGGACGCCTGGGATTACAGGAGTGAGCCACTACTCCCGGCAAATGGAGGATTTTTCCTTTACGATAAACTGCGGAACTTTACTTCTTCCGCCAGGGCCGCTCATCAGATGGCGCTAGTGGTCCACGATAGCCGACAAATCGCGGCCAGAAGTAACTAAAACAAGGAAAAATTAAACCCGGAAAAGAAGGAACTTTCGACAAAACATTGAAAAAAATTAAAACGTCAGATTAACAGTTAACAGTTCATAAAGAAAACAGTTTCGAAAAGGTCTCATGGGTAAAAAACTTTTTATTAAAATCAAAAAGCTGTGGCAAGCTTTCGACCATCCTCCTCGCGGTCTTCGTCAGGCACACTAATTACAAAATATACAGAAAACGTCCCGACAATACGTATTTTTTACAACTGACACCAAAAATTATTTTTTAACATTCGTTAATATTCCCCATAGTTTCGCCTCACTGTTCCCCTCCTCCAAGTTTAGCCCCCCTTCCCCGGTACTATTGATAAAAACCCCCTCTATGAATTTCCGCCTAAAATAATCAGGCTCCAAATAAACTAGTTCAGGGTTATCCCAATCTATTGTATGTTTAAAATCTGTGTCAATCAAATGTTTTGCGATGCCATTCAAACTATCTTTTTTCTTACACGCGTATTGGTGTTCTTTTAATCTAATTTTTATAGACCTTTGGTTTTCCCCAATATATGTCCCCCCACAAGTTTTACATTTAATTTTATACACTACTCCTTTTTTATCCAATTTTTTTAATTTTGGTTTAAATTTGCTGAGTTCATTTTTTAGGGTTTTTTCTTTTTGCTAATTAATTTTATATCGAATTTACTTTTTAATAGTCTATTCAATATTTCTGATTTATGTTTTATGTAGGGTAACACCATCACTTTTTTTAAATCTTTTTCTTCCCTAGTGTCTACACTGCCGTGCAAAGCACAAAAGCATTAACGACCAAAACCAAAATATGGAGAAAACCCGCGAAATTCAAACTTTTTTTGCCTTAAGATACCGCAACTTACTTCTCTCAAGGTTATATAGTGGACTAGGATTTTTCAACTCAAATTATATTCTGGTACTAAACAATTTACAGGCCAAACGATATTTCAAAAATACCATTAAAACCATGTCTTAAAACGCGAAAAAAATGCGTTTTGATTTGACTTTTAAAGAAAATAAACACATTAATGCGTTTTTGGTTTGAAAATAATGCAAAAACCTAACATAATGCGTTTTGCAACAAGTCATTTCTCTAAGAACAAAAATTTTAAATTCGAAAATTAGTTCAAAATTGAATTTAACGTATAAAATAAGGATAAATAAAACCAAAATCTGTAAATCGAAAATTTGGTCGTTAATGCTTTTGTGCTTTGCACGGCAGTACATCACTCTTGTTATTCTTTACAATGTTGTTGTTAAAAACGTCATCAATGATTTTTTCTGGATAGGCCGATTTTAAAAATTGAATTTTTATCTTGTTTTTATCTATGATTGGTTGATCAGAAATATTCTCTATTCTAGATTTTAACCCTTTTACTATTCCAATTTTTACATTTCTACTATGTTCAGACTTATAATTTAAATACCTGCCCCAATGCATTTCTTTCTGATAAATAGAAAAATTAACCTTCTTTTCATCGGTATTTCGATTTAATAATACGTCTAGAAAGGGGAGGTTTCCATTAATTTCTTTTTCCATTGTAAATTTAATATTTGATGGGTCGATAGAATTTATAAATTCTAATAGGTCATTACTATAGTCTCTAGTATCTTTTATTATGGCTAATATGTCGTCCACATATCTTTTCCACCATTTTATATTTCGGGTTTTTCTTTTTTTGGAGAATATTTTTTCTTCTATGTCTTGCATATATATTTCCGCTAGGAACGGAGATAAACTACTGCCCATACTTAGGCCCCGAGTTTGTTTATATAATTTATTATTAAAAGAAAAACAGTTGAATTCTAAGCATATTTGTGTGAGTTCTATTAAAGTGTCTATGTCTAATTTAGTCCTCTCCTGTAATTTGATGTCCTGTTCTAATCTAATTTTTAACGCTTTTAACATAAAACATTTTATGTTGCCAACACCATGTGTTGAAAAGGTTACCATGGAAATGAAATCATGTGATCGCGAGGCACGAACTAAACTTGACATGGGCAAAGCCAGAAACGCGCGAGGAATTCTCACTAACTTCCGTTTCCCATCAGTAAAGTTAATTGATGTTGCGTATTTCGTCACGGAGTTGTAAGTGACGTAATTTACGTCATATCCCGTGAACAAGGTTTCATTAACGAAAATGCTTTTATGCCATACTTATGAGTGATTATGTTACATATGTACTCAGGTATAAATAAATAAATACATTCTTGCTATTAATTATTAAATATACGAAGGAAGAAGAAACGAAGACTGAAACTGTTCCTTTTTCGAAAAACTTTCTTGGGGCTAACAATAGAGGCAGATTAATATCTATTGAAACAAAGAACTTTTACATTTCTTAAATTCCGCTGTCAAGTGACCAGTGCTAGAAGTATCAAGAGCACCATTGTAAAGGAATCCCACCTGCCAACAGGTTTTAGCCTCAGTGTGGCTGACTCTCACGTGCGCAGTCAAAGATTCAAATTCTTGTAAAAAAGGAACAGGGACGACTTGTTGTCTGACATCCAGTGACGTTTCTTTCGGGGAATAAATCGATGTCTTTCTCTCCTTCGCGAGAATTTTTATTTTCTCGTTTGAAAAGGGGCTTTATGCGCCAACCTAATTGTAAGCGTAGCTTTTTTTCTAGGAACCTTGATGGGTTGTGGCGGTTCTTCGGGTCGGGTCGGGTTTTCGGGTCTTGTCGGATTTCCGGGCCGGCGCGGGCAAAATCTATTTTTTAATTTATCGGGTCGGGTCAGGTCGGGTAAATTTATTTTAATTTTTTTACGGGTCGGGTCAAGTCGGGCTAAATTTAATTTTAAAAATTTTGGGGCGGGTCGGGTCGGGCAAAATTTTATTTTAACTAGGACGTCTCAAAACCCGGAGCCGGCATTCTCGACAAAGACTTGAGCGGAGCGTGGGCGCTACGATAATCGTGAATTACGGAGTTGTCGAAGAGTTGTATAACTTAAGTAATGTCTAATTTATGTTAATTTAACATTAATACCAAAAGTAAACTAAACGAATTTTATTGAGCTACAAACAGTTTATTAGTACAAATAGTACAATTACAACATTAGTAATTTAAGTCTTTCTAGTTCTTTTTTTTGGCGGATAAGCCGCTCTTATTGTTTACTTTTAAAAGCCGGGCGATGTTAAAACCTGGATCGAATATTATTCCATCTAAAGTTTTCACTCGCGACACGGCAACGTAGGTCATCCCGAGGGCGAATTCGTTGGGGCCAAGATCTACTACCGCTTGCTCAAGGGTTAAGCCTTGATAACGATGGATGCTGATTGCATAAGCCAGTTGTAGTGGGAATTGCTTTCGAGTGCAATGGGTCGACCCCTTTTTAAACGACACGGTAGACGTTGATATTGGAATCAAGTTATTGTACAGTACCGGTCCTGTGTAGGTGGGAAAATTAACAAGCACACACATCGGCAACTTATTTAAGTGGTCGCGATCACCTGTCACATTGTAAATAATGTCAATGACATTTCCAACCGTACCGTTGCAAAGTCCCATTGTTGTCCATATATTGCGACGCTAAAAATGCTTCCAATCCTTGGGCTTCTTCCACTGTTGCTCCTTGCGCCGTATTGTTGTTATGACTCGCTTTGATTTCAGTGACAGGCTCACCTAGGTCGCGTAGCTTTTGCTCATTAAATTCATGAATGTTTTGATTGAGAGATTTTATGCGTAAAATTTCTTTAAATGATTCAAATACGTGCAAGTTGTAATTTTTGCACCGAGACATGAGCATTTCCATATCCTCCGCTTTTAGCTCTCCTAACGAAAGTCTCCCAAGCAACTCCCTGAATCGTAATTGCTCTTGGCCCGATTGCCTCATAATTTGGTTAAGGAAAAACACTTTTTAAAATTGCAAATAAATTGCTTTCCCGCAATCGAAGTATCCATTCGGGGGTTAGGTTCGCCATAAAGAGGCGTATCACCAACAGGTTGCAACTGGTTAAAATCCCCAAAAAAGATGACAATAAAGCCACCCATTGGTTCATTTTGAGTTTCAGCTCGAGCTTGCCGCAACCGTTGGTTCATTCTGCCTAAGAGATTCAACCCAATCATACTGAACTCGTCAATTATAATCACAAGAATATTTTTCATATCTTCTTGGAATTGAAGTTCCGCTTCACTAGAAAGCGTTTGCGTTGCTCTCGCAGTAGATAATTTTAGCGCGGTATGAATAGTTTGACCGCCAATGTTATGCGCGGCTACCCTAGTTGGAGCCATAAGTAAAACATTGGAAGATCCAACGACACGCACTATCTCACGGATGATGCAAGATTTACCTGTGCCCGCTGGTCCCATTACGAAAGCCAACTTTTCGTTGCACTCGCCGCCGAGTACTTGATTTAAATAATTTATTACAGCTTGTGGTTCCAAGTTCAAATTTAAATATCCCGTGCCTTGAACTGGTCGCTCATCGGCTACCCTTTGCTTTGCGTTTTGAATAAAATTCATGTGTTCATGAATGTCAGGATACTCCTGAAATGAAGCATACCAGTCATGTTGAAGATCGAAATCGCGGTAGCCAAGCCTGGTCGGGCCTGGAAAATGATTAGGGTGGGTCACTGAGACATGCATCGCATCGGTTAACTCAAGGTTTGGGCAAGGCTCACATTCGACTTCGGTGTTTTCATTGCGCTCTACAATCGCCAACCTCCAAGCATCAATAGGGTTCGCTGCATAACTGTTAGCCCATGAGCAATGTGTTTTCAACTGGTCTATATTTCTCCATGGAATGTTCAATGCTAGCAGTTGTTTGTAATGAATTTCGTCCGTTTCTGAAGACCGGCCATTTGTAACCTTTGGTATAATTTGTAATACTGGCTCTTTAATTCTTACATGAACCTTTGGAGAAGATACGCTACCGCTGACACTAAATTTTTTTCGCAAACGTTGACAGTGTTATATCTTCGAACTCTGGTTGGCGAGACATATAAGCAGTAAGCAATTTATTTTGATGGGTTTCGTTAACGTCATTGTGGAAATGAATAATTTTACAAATGAACGAGAGACATGATGTAGATCTTGATTTGTCACCAAATGCATAGTCTCACAGGCCGAGACATCACGTTGGCCAATAATTCTCATCAATAGCTTGGTTATAGCTGTCGATATTCTATCCATGCTATTTGAAGTATTTAAAATATCGACCAGCATTTCCTTATAATTTTGTGACGATGGCTCACCTTTCGCCGCGTACTTGGTGATGTACGATACTATAGCGTGCTCAGATGTGACAACCTGTATGTCGGTATTTGCTCGCCAAAGGTGAGTGATGAAAGGGTTATAGTTATTCAGTAAGCAATCGTTTCGCTTAGGTGTAAAAACAAAAATGCCGTGTTCGTCTCGTTCTAAATTCGAATATTCCCGCAAACAGTAGTTACGAGAGCATTTCGTATGTTTTTGAAAGCGATTAAGACACTGGGAAAGTTTATATTCATCGGCTATCTCGTCTACACTACCATTTCGCCGCGAAGGGTGAACTTCGGTCATTTCGTAGAATACACAGGCGGCGTCAATTTCAACAGGTACCATGCGATTAAAACTTCGGACATCTGGAGCGCCAGCAATCCAAAAAACCCCGTGGATGTGAGGAGAGCCCCGATGTTGATACTCAAGCCGATACCAAAAGTCAACCACTTTGAATTTAATGGTGATTATCTTCATAATTGCCGACACGCGTTTGCTAAAGAACTCGTCAGCTATAAGGGGATTTTCGTTCAAAAGCTTTTGCATTTCACGGGCGATTTGTTTTTCCGTCTTTTCTCCAGGATTATAGCCGTAAAGCCGCATTAGGTTGGGCCACCACAAGTCAGCTGCACTAAACGTTAAAAACAATGTTGGAACACCAAGTTGATCGACTATCGCTTCCAATTCCAATCTCCGTTGGTACCAGTAACCAGCTGTTGATCGTATGCGGGACGGAACATGCATCAACCGCCTAAATAGATTCGGGTTTTGAGTGATGCCTGCTAGAAGTTCTTGGACAGTTCCACGCAGACCAGTTAAATTGGCGTAAACAGTTCCAATTTTACAAGCTTCGTGGCGTAGCATAGTGTTCAAACACAAATATCGAAATCTCGGGTCTTTTGCGAAACGTCTGTCTTTATACCGAACCAAAAATTCTACCCATTCGCGGAAGCTGAGAGTTTTAGCTCTGGTACGATCCGTAAAATCAGCTGCGCCATTAGGAAACAAGTGGGGGAAAGCCATAGCTATATAGCCTTCGTGCCGGAACTCATTTACTGGCTGCCGGTTTCCTGGCGGCCAATTCAAAACGCTGTTAATTAAAGTTCTTTAGTCGTTGTGTTGCGATAATGGCAGAGCCGTTTCACTAATTTGGTCTTCCTCAAGTTGTTGGTTGTCGGCACGATAATTCAATTGACTCGTTACGCTACCGCACTCGGGTAAACTTTCCAAAACCTCGGCGTCGATATTCACGCCAGCATAAAGAGGATTATTTTGAATTAGCCACCGCAAAGCATTTAAAACAAAGTTGCGGCGAACCTGAAAATCGCGGTGACTATCCATACCTGCCCGGCGCATTAATATTACACTGACGTTGGCTGGTGTGTGTGGGAGGGAAGTCGCTAGTTGTTGGATATCTTGTTCAATGTTAACTATATTTCCACTATACCGTAATTGACCACCGCCTCCGTTGTACGCACGTGTTTGATAACAGCGTAGTACAGACTGAACTCTTGCGATTAGCATTTGTTCGATTACAGTCAAATCCATAAGCTCAAAAGGTATATCGCCAGGATGCATTTTGTTCTGAGCAGTGAATTTAATATCGTCACGACGGCACGAACAACACTTTGAGAGACATGTAACCGTTAATTCCTCGCGGTAACAATTTACCCAGATTTGGTATGAGTATTGTGAAAGACCATCGGAAAAGGCGGCTGTAAGATTGTTATCGCTAAGTTCAGTCATTGGCCACTGACCTGTTCGCCTCAGATTCCGCAGTCTATTCTCGTGTTGTCGGCCCATATTTCTTTGCTCCTCGTCCAAGGCAGCTCTTTGGCTTCGCTGACGTGCTGCGTTTTGCTGTCTCGCGCTTTCTCTTTCCTCCTCGTCCAAGACAGCTCTTTGGCTTCGCTGACGTGCTGCGTTTTGCTGTCTCGCCCTTTCTCTTTCCTCCTCGTCCAAGACAACTCTTTGGCTTCGCTGACGTGCTGCGTTTTGCTGTCTCGCACTTTCTCTTTCCTCCTCGTCCAAGACAGCTCTTTGGCTTCGCTGACGTGCTGCGTTTTGCTGTCTCGCGCTTTCTCTTTCCTCCTCCGCCAAGGCAGCTCTTTCGCTACGTTGGCGTGCGGCATTTCTTTGACGGCGTCGATCTGCATTCCGCTGGCGAATAATTTCTCTTTGTTCCTCGGTCAAGGCAGCTCTTTGGTTACGCTGCCGTGCTGCATTTCGCTGGCGAATAATTTCTCTTTGCTCCTCGGGTGAAAATGAACCGATATGGCTAAAATTTGAAAAATGTTAGAAAAAAAAATACAAACATTGAAAAAATATTTCAAAATTGATTGAAATAATTTTTTTTTTCAAAATTAAAAAAATATAGAATTAAAAAAATATTGATAATAGATCTAAATTAGCCCAATTTTAAAGTTTTGTAAAAATTATATAAAAATAAACTAAATTCGACCAACTATCTCAAAAGGTTTTGAAATATTTTTTTTCAAAATTGAAAAATGTTAATAACACTAAAAAAACTTATCAAAATCAATAGTTTCGAGCCAAAACGATCAAAATTGATAAGAATTGATGGAAATTTATTTATATAGATAAATTGCTTTTTTTTTTAAATTATTTTCCAAATTTGGAAAATAATAAATCAAAATTAGAAAACTTTTTAAATTTAATTTTTTTTCATAAATATTTTTTTCAGTATTATAATAAAACCATTAAAATATGCCGATAATGTTTAATTTTAACTATTAATATAATCTATAATTTGAATTATTTAATTTTCACTCTTTTACGCGCTCTTCAAATCAGCCGTCATTGACTTACAGACCCCCAAAACCGGTTTTAGGGGAAACATTTTAACGGTGGAGCTCAAGTCCTGTATGAAAATGGCGGCGCCCAGTAAAGACACGAACAAAGAGTGAATTAAATTAAACTATTTCCTTTTAATTAATTTTATTTTTAACTATTTTAGATTATACTATTTTTTAATGAAAATATTTACTTTCGTTAAATTATTTATTAATTAAAATTAAATTAAATTTATTAATAATATAAATTAATTTTAATTTAATTTATTTTATTTTATTTTATTTTATTTTATTTTATTTTATTTTATTTTATTAATAATTATACTTTATTATTAACTTAATTTATTTTATTTTAATATAAAATAAATAACTATTTTACTAATAATTTTAATTTTAATTTAAAATAAATTACTATTTTACTAATAATTTTCATTTTAATTTAATTATTTATATTATTTTCCATAATTTCAAATCAGTTTATCATAAATTTTTAAAATTAATAATTATTTGAAATTAAATTATTATACTACGTAATTATTACACTAAAATTATTATACTACGTAATTATTACACTAAAATTATTATACTACGTAATTATTACACTAAAATTATTATACTACGTAATTATTACACTAAAATTATTATACTACGTAATTATTACACTAAAATTATTATACTACGTAATTATTACACTAAAATTATTATACTACGTAATTATTACACTAAAATTATTATACTACGTAATTATTACACTAAAATTATTATACTACGTAATTATTACACTAAAATTATTATACTACGTAATTATTACACTAAAATTATTATACTACGTAATTATTACACTAAAATTATTATACTACGTAATTATTACACTAAAATTATTATACTACGTAATTATTACACTAAAATTATTATACTACCTAATTTGTTTAATATTACAATAACAATTATTTTACTAAGTAATTTTCTAATTATTACATTAAAAAGATGTAAATCAAAATTACAAAGTAATTTCTACCAAAAACAAAATTAAATATTTTTAGTATTATCTATAGTTTTATTTTATTTTACGTGTTTCTACTACACCTGTGAAATATTAAATCATACCAACTAGTTCTTCCTCTAGAAATGTGTATTCCATTAAAATGTTACACAGGTTCTTGAATAACAACTTCGCAAAAAGTTTTTCACAATCATTAAAAGTTGAACTTTTACTGTATAATGAAAATTCTAATTCCACAACATTTAACGGATTAATATCCATCGTTAATTAATAATAATAATAATAATAATCCCAAGGCACCACCTTTGGCCTAAGTCATCGAGCGACGTTTAAAGCCTTTTAAATCAGGTGGTTATAATGCGTAGGAGCAAGCCACGCGAGCCAACAGCTCCCTACACTAACTATTGCCGTTAACCTCAACAAGTTTTTATGGAAGGGGAAACCGAAGAGCTCGGGGGAAAACCCCTTAAACCAGTGGGGAGAGAACTTGCAAACTCAACGCAGAAGGAGCTGTTCCGAGTTTTCACCCAGTGCCACAAGCTGGGATCGAACCCGGCTAAGTGCTAACCACTCCGCCACCCCACCGCTGGTAGTCAAGATTTTAGCATACGCGCCAATTTTCCTGCGGTTTTTTAGGTAACATAATTACTCATAAGTATGCCACTAGCTCTATTTCTTCACTAACGGTTTGTTTCACAGATATTGCGTCATCCGTACCCTACGTAATATTTGACGTCATATTTGATGTAATATTTGACGTCATATTTGATGTAATATTTGACGTCATCAAATATCAAATGCTGATTATGCCATCGCTCAATTAGCTCTACTTCTGATAAACCGACGGCCATTATTTTAGTAAACAAACCTGTTTGAACTATAAATAATGGAACAGTACAGACCCAAGAGGCTATTTGCTATTATGTAGTTAAAACATGCGAAAATTTATAATATTAAAAGATGCAAGATTTAAAATTTTCCTCTATTTTTATCTACTTCGCTAGTTTAAGAATACGGCCTAATATACAGCATTGATATGAAAATATATACGTTTTGAAAAAAAAGTTAAAGATTTCCGTAGTGTAATGCAGAGGTGGGTAAAAATTGTGAGCGAATTCCGAAATGAACGCTCAGACGTTTTTACACACAATCCTTAGGGATTTGTGTGTATTACGATCACGTACTGTGTAGCCGCCGCCGCCGCCGCCGCCGCCGCCGCCGCCGCCGCTGCCGTACACACGATTGCTCGCGGTACGTTAGTGGTACAAAGGCGATTGATATCTCAATCGATAAGCACTATTATAGCCTCGACGGGATTTTCGTAATTTTGGGATCGGAGCCCGAGAAGTTGGGCAAATGCCCAATTTACTATTTTTTGTGGTTTCGCTTTGTGTGGTTGATATTTTATTTAAAATTAAGTCCGATAACGTTAAAAAAATATTTTTGGTAAGGATAGGATTCAGCGGATATACAACTTCAGTTATATCAGTAAATATTAAATTTAAGTATAGTTTCCTGGTTAATTTACGGGACCCCAATTTTCGCGGTTTTATATTTTCGCCTAAAAGTCTACATAACGTTCTTTAATTTAAGTCCGATTTTCATGATAGTTATATTTTTGAATAGCTGTGGTTTCCCTTAACCCTAGATTTGCAATTACGTTGCTTAATTTTAATTTTAAGTGAGGTTTTTTCGACAGCGTATGCGGACCCCCGCAAATTCCGACATGGTAAATCCGCGTGTCTATAGAGTTCTAAACGCCAGTTTCCCTCTCGCATTTTTCAAGGCCGTTCGCGCCGAGCTTTCAACGTGTTCCCAGAAGTAACAATAAGTGTGACCCCCAACGTTTTACGCACGTTTAACGCCCTTTTTACGCACGTCGTACGACAGGAAGTAGGTAAGTAAGATTTGATCAAAAATCACCAGTTTTGTTACTTCTAGGCCTATTCCAGCTTAGGTTGCAGCCGCGTTGGAAAAAGTTAATTTTAAGTGAGTTAATTAGACATTTCGCGTCATACCTGAATTCTTTACGCGCTGAAGCTATATTCGCATTCCATTGAAAGCCTGTCTGCAATAACAATAACGTATGAACAGGCGCGTAAAAAATAAGTGTGACCCTAAATATTTGTTATGCCCAGAAGTTAAGCATAAGTGTGCCACTAAATATTTTTTTGACCAGCTGCCGTACACACGATTGCTCGCGGTACGTTAGTGGTACAAAGGCGATTGATATCTCAATCGGTAGGCACTATTATAGCCTCGACGGGATTTTCGTAATTTTTTGGGGTCGGAGCCCGAGAAGTGGGGCATTTGGTCGATTGTCATATTTGAATTTCGTGCCAATTGATACAGGTGCCATCTAACTCGTTCGCGTTTCGCTACCTTATTTCCAAAACCAGGTAACTCGAAAAACTTGGTTTTTATAAAAATAAATTTAAATGAACGTGTTCGCGTTTCGCCACCTTATTTCCAAAACCAGGTAACTCGAAAAACTTGGTTTTTATACAAATTAATTTAAATGAACGTGTTCGCGTTTCGCCACCTTATTTCCAAAACCAGGTAACTCGAAAAACTTGGTTTTTATACAAATTAATTTAAATGAACGTGTTCGCGTTTCGCCACCTTATTTCCAAAACCAGGTAACTCGAAAAACTTGGACCTTATTTCCAAAACCAGTTAACTCGAAACGCTTGGTTTTTATACAAATTAATTATATGAACGTGTTCGCGTTTCGCCACCTTATTTCCAAAACCAGGTAACTCGAAAAACTTGGTTTTTATAAAAATAAATTTAAATGAACGTGTTCGCGTTTCGCCACCTTATTTCCAAAACCAGTTAACTCGAAACGCTTGGTTTTTATACAAATTAATTTAAATGAACGTGTTCGCGTTTCGCCACCTTATTTCCAAAACCAGGTAACTCGGAAAACTTGGTTTTTATAAAAATTAATTTAAATTAATGTGTTCGCGTTTCGCTACCTTATTTCCAAAACCAGGTAACTCGAAAAACTTGGACCTTATTTCCAAAACCAGTTAACTCGAAACGCTTGGTTTTTATACAAATTAATTTAAATGAACGTGTTCGCGTTTCGCCACCTTATTTCCAAAACCAGGTAACTCGAAAAACTTGGTTTTTATACAAATTAATTTAAATGAACGTGTTCGCGTTTCGCCACCTTATTTCCAAAACCAGGTAACTCGGAAAACTTGGTTTTTATACAAATTAATTTAATTTAACGTGTTCGCGTTCCGCCACCTTATTTCCAAAACCAGGTAACTCGAATAATTCTTTGGGTTTATTAAGTTAATACATCAGTGGGATTGTGTGTACTCAAATGTCCGTGACATCTTGTTACCTCTTGTTGCCATTTGATTTTCTAATCACAACATTACAGTTCTGGCAATCCCGAATCAACTGTCGATATAACGGCGACGGGAAATAATTCTCGTAAATTTATCGCGCGGCCTTAGGGAATATTCTTTTAACCAAATTTCAATAAACTATCGTTTAATTAAAATCAGCCCTATTCCGTTAAAATTATAAACCAAAAAGCGAACGGTCGTTATAATACCCTCTGTAGATATATCTTTCATTAAAATTTGCTTTGTATTATATTCAACTGACAAACTTGTACCGTAAATAGGGTTAAATTCAATTGTGCATTGTTATAGTACGTCTAACTCACTGTTGTAACTACTTAACTTATGATATTCTGAATAAATTAAAATTGGTCGTTTCGTCTCAATTATTTTAATTATAATTAAAATTTTATACCGGGCGGGATAGAACTGGGATAACATTTTTAACAAGTAACTCTAAATTGCGGAGATATAGCTTTAAGGGTTATCTCAAGAAATTAATAGCACTAGGGACAATTCTTCCGAGGAGAGGTATATTTTGGCTTGCCAACTTGTTAATTTGAGTGATCAAGAGAGCGAGTCCTCAATACAGGTGACGCTATTTTATGTTTCTTCAACTGAGCCAGCTCAGGCCGAGCGTCAAAATGTTATCTCAATCACAGATCGTTCACGGCACTTTGTATGGCACGCAAAATCGGACAAAATTCTCACCGTGTGGTTACCATAATCAAAACTCACTCTAGTCAAATCTCTCACTCTCCCTTGTCACGTCTCTCGCTCTCCCTAGTCAATTTCCTCGCGCTCTCGATAGTCATTTTTCTCGCTCTCTCCTTAGTCGTTTTCCTCGCGCTCTCCCTAGTCATTTTCAAACTTCGTGGGGTGGGTCGAAATTTTTACCCACCTTTAAATTTAGTCACTCAGTGTTAAAATTTTCTTTAACGTTTGAAACTCCTCATTCAGCAGTTCAAAAGATCAACAATTGTTTACGTCTTTTTTCCTATTTCAACTGGTAAAAATATTTTTCGAAATGAAAAAGGGCGGACGGACTTTTGGGATATCCTCTTTTTCAACCTTATGTTCCGCGTTTCATGTTTTGACATAAAAAATGTTTATTAGAATTGTCAAACAAACGTGTCATTTATACCTCACGTTTTGTCTCATACAGCATTAGTATTATAATATCTCTTACGATAATAAATATTTTAAATTTCTGGTGTTATGAAAATAATTGACAGTTCAATGATGTTCCCCCATGATCTGCAAAAACTAATTTAAACCCCTTGAAATATGAAAAACGTTTCTACCCGATATTAGGGGGGAAGGCACCTAGACCGTCCCGAACTCAGACTGGGTTAAGCTCATTTTTGGAAAAGGGGGTGATTAGGCTCGACCTATTCTATGGCACGCCAAACCGGACAAAATTCTATTATTTATTATACAAAATTATAATCTATCGTTCTTAAATGATATAACATTTTCTGGCCCAGTTAAGTGAGAACTTGACCATCTTAAAGACTGTTTTCATTTAATTTTGGGTTGATTATTCCTTTCAATTTTACGCTTATGGATACTATGCTATTCTTGCTGTGAAATAAAATAGGTCAAAATATACGAACCGTTTTCCTCCCTCCCACCCTCTTTTGTTTAACATATATACACGTTTCGATTTTTGCCTGATAAAAATATGTCTACACAAAGTTTCCCCTACTCGTTTTTAGAATGCAGGTTGCGGACCACTTAAAAATATATATATTATCCCGTATTTGTGAACGTCCCAAAAAAAGTAAAAAATATAGCCGTTTTTCAAAAAAAAGGTTAAATGTTGATGTATTTTCTAATTTTACACAAAAACAAATTTCTGTGTGTGTAAAAAGCCTAACTCGATCTCCAGTAAATAATTTAAAAAGTAGCCAAAAGGTACTTGTTCTACTGTATTTTTATGGTTTCCTTTATCAATTTACCAGCTAACCTTATTTAAAATTTAAGTCCAATCATGATTGTTAAAGTATTGGTAATTAAAACATGTTTATTATTCCTCATAACAAACCTAATCCCTTTTAATTTTCGTTTTTCCTACAATTTGAACTCTTTGCATTTGTTTCTCTTGGCACTTTCCCACGCTTGATCTACGCGTCACCTTTAAACTGTACTCTACAGAATCGTCATATCTATAATAGAAATAAATGTTACCTGTTAGCATAAGTTTATAAGTTATCTCTTATAAGTGTGCCAATTAGTTTAAATCCTTAATGAGAGCTTGTCTCAAAGCAGACGACACTGTGACGTCATATTTAACAAAATCAGTGCTCCTAGTCACGGGATCCTATTGTGGCCAACAGCAATCTAAGCGTAGATTATTAATTGTAGATTCGTGATTAGATTAGTCCGTACTTCGATGTGGTCGCTCCGAGGGTCGCTCTGTGACAAGCTCTCATTAGATAAAATGTCATACTTATCAAATGTAAGTTATGAACTTATGCTGTAATGCTGTTACTAAAAACAGTGATATACTGTAACAGGTAAGGTGGATATGGGAGTTGAGGAAAATATACAAATTAGTACGTTTTCGTCGTTTTATAAACAATGCCGACGACAAAGTTATTTAGGTGCGTTGAGCCCCTGAAATGGAATTCATCTTATTTTACACTGAAAACTACAACCCCCTGATTTTTAGTGGTTTCATTTCAGAAAGAAAATAGAACCCCAGGAATTTTAATTCTGAGTTTGAAACCCCTGTGAAGAAAAGGTAGATCAATTAGGTGGGAGGGTTACAACAATTTTGAAAATTTTCCGTTGTGCGTCACGGGTTTATTTGGGGATTTGACCCAAAACCGCTCGCTCTCGGCCTAGCCCTCTCCGATACAATGGAGAGAAGCCGCGAGCTCGCATCTGCAAGGGGGGTCGAACCCCAATATCCTGTTTTACCATTATAGATACATTTAAGGGTTTACAAGTTAAAATTGAATACAAACACTACCAAAGGTAAATCATCAAAAGTATACACAAAAAAACCACAAAGAAATACAAATCCAAATCTTGCAATACGTTAAAAATCCAAAACCAAATCAATACAATTTCGATTATACAAATAACAAACAACATAATACACTTATTTACAATGGGGGAAAATAGGGGACGCGTTTCATCTTTTTCACACTCCCCCCAAAATGATGATAACTATCATTATTTTTCACGTAGGAATCGCGTCCTCCTCATTGTCAGCCTTTGTTTCCAACAATGATAAAAGCTGCACTGGGCGGCGAATCACGTTACCATTAGCTACGCGAAGCAGACACGAACGTACAATTCCATCGCGGCCCGGTTGTAATTCCGTTATTACACCTAGCTTCCACATGTGCTTTGGAAGTTTTTCGTCACCAATTAACACGACTATATCTTTTTTCAAACCCGTTTCGTTTTTCGGCACACGTACGTGATGAGCGGTTCTCAGCTCCCGCAAATACTCTTCTTTCCGCCGCCACCACAAGCGATTGCTGACACTTTCCCGGTGACGTAGTCTTTCTTCGAAGCCCCTTTGGTTTACCGGAATGTGAGCTTCCGCTATTCGCAACGGAGGCAAATCTGTCAACCTTTTTCCCGTGATGAAATGCGCTGGAGTTATCGGGCTGGGCTCGTTCGGGTCGCTATACGTGTAACTAATTGGTCGTGAATTAATAACCGCTTCTGTTTCCGTCAAAATCGTTTCCAATCTCCTGATATTTTAGCGTAGCGGGTCCGAGGACCTTTCTTAATATCGTCTTGGTAGACTTGACCAGGCGCTCCCAGTGGCCGCCCCACCAGGCTGCTCTATCCTCTATATACTTCCAGACGATGCCGCGGTCTCCGAAGAATTGACGTACTTCTCGCGTGTTGATATTCTTCCATAATAACTGAAGGTCTTTGTCGGCTCTTTTGAACGTGGTTGCGTTGTCTGTGTATACGATGTTGGGGACCGATCGACGGGAAACTATTCTTCGAAACGCCATTAAAAATTCGTAAGTCGAGAGTGATGGTACCAATTCAAGGTGAATAGCTCGCGTTACGGAGCAGGTACAGAGAAGAATGTAGGCTTTTTCCATCTCCTTGCCGATCTTGACGTGAATTGGCCCAGCGAAATCTAAGCCGACGTTTTCAAACGCTGAGGTTGCTTCTAACCTTTCCTTCGGAAGTGGCGCTTCTGGAGCTCCACACGGTTTCGCTCTTAGTTTCCGGCATATTACGCAACGATTTATTATGACGCTCGCTAATTTTCTGGCAGCTATAATCCAATATCTGTTTCTCGCTTGAGTTATGGTATTCTGTACACCTGAGTGCATAACATCTTGGTGACATTTATCCATTAGTAGTTCCGATAACCTGTTGTTTTTATCCAGGATTATAGGATGTTTTTCTGATTCCGGCAAACTGGACTGATCCAGCCTACCTCCGACGCATAGGAGGCCATCTTGATTTAAACGAGGCTTGAGCGTTAAAATCTTCGACGTTTTTGATACCTTTCCATCCTTTTCCAGACTGTCGATTTCTCTTGAATAATTTTCAATTTGAGCGCTTTTCAATCACGTGACCTCTACTTCGCTCATTTCCTGAGCAGTGACGGCGCCTCTTTCGCTTTCCTCTCTCCTTAGCTTTTGTACCGCTCTTAAGACTAACGCTGTTCTGCGGAAAAGTTTGACTGCTGAGCTGAAATCGTGGGCGTTTATCAGCTGACCGACACGGGGTCTTTCTTCGCAAATTTCGGCTGCGACGGATTTAATATTTTCCTGCGGCTCCTCCTCGTCCGCGTCCGGCGTGATCGACCTCTCGGGCGGCCAGTTCTCCTCCCCTCCCCATAGCCAATTCGGGCCTCCGAACCACATCTGGCTTCCTGGCAACTCGGTGGCCCTTGCGCCTCTCGTTGGAATGCCCGCGGGATTTTCCACGCCTGGACAGTGGAACCAATTCGTCGGGTCCGTCAAGTCTCTGATTTCTGTAGATCGATTTCTTACGAATGGTCTTCGAATGCTGGGTTCTTTTTTCACCCAACTTAGGGCAATAGACGAGTCGGTCCATAAGAGCAATGCGATGTTCTCTTTTTTGAATAAGTCCTTGACGTTGTTGATCAGTCTTGCGCCGATTAGGCATCCCATCAACTCTAAGCGCGGTAGCGTAAGTTTCTTTTTTATGGGAGCCACCCTTGTTTTTGAGGCGACGAATGATACGCCTACTTTTCCAGATTCGGTGGTATATCGAACGTATACCACTGCTGCGTACGCCTTGGCGCTGGCGTCGCAGAAGCAATGTAACTGCAGACTGGTTACTTTCTCTGCCGGGAAGTAACATCTTGGTAGCGCGATTTTCCTTAATTCCGGCATCTCCATTAGCCATCGTCTAAATTCCTCGGCGAATTCTTTCTGTAGTTCCGAGTCCCAGCTGACTGACGGATTCTTTTGCTCCCAGAGTCGTTGGAATAGAAATTTTGCCCTGACCGTATATGGCGAAATGATGCCGGCGGGGTCGTAAATGCGCGCAACGGCGCTTAGTACGTGTCGTAGATAAGTTTGACTATTTAATTTCCTATTTGGAAGGAGATCCAAAATGATCGCGTCCGATGAAAATTATAACGTAGCTTTGGACATTTTAGAGAGTAGGTACGATCGCAACGACTTGGTTAGCCACAAACTTTTTAAGAGACTAGAACAATTGCAACCTATTCCGAACTCTAATAATTTTCAAGCGTTGCGTAAATTTTACGATTCTGTCGAAATTAACATTCGAAGCCTAAAAGCTAAAGGTGTAAATGTATCTCACAACAGCGATTCGATTTGTTCCCACTTAGTAAGTTGTTTGCCCCATGATATCAGGCTAAATTACAGTATGCGTCGCGGAAAATCGTCCGAATGGGACATAGAAGATTTTATCAGGTTTTTAAGATTACAAGTAGAAGGTAGAGAAACCTGTCACATGTTGGGTAATAGTGATTCGAAAAGAGACCGCGAGTCAGAAGGTTTTCGGCAAAATTTCGTTTATTCGGAAAAAAGTGATTACGAAAGCGGTGCGCGCCGTAGAGTGTACCCGTCAACGACTTCGACTCTCGCGACCCAAGTAGGCGATAAAAGGTTATTTTGTGTGTTTTGTAACGCAGACGCGCATGCCACTTCCTATTGCGACAGATTCACGTTAGAGGAGAAGAATAAATTTGTTCGTGAAACGCGTAGGTGTTACGCGTGTATTCGATTAAACCACGCAGCTCGCGATTGCGGTCAAAGATCGGTCACGTGTAAAATTTGCCGGAGGAAGCACAACGTCGCCTTGTGCCCTAAAAACAGGTGTCATAAACCTGAAAATAAAAACTGCGCGAATTCGGGTAATACGGAGCCGAAATCAACCGAAAAACAGTCGGATCAACTCGCGGGAAGAGTCGTAGCCCAAGTCGCGTGCGAAAAAACCGTGTTGTTACAAACCGCCCAAGCATTTGCCGTGAACCCCGCCTACCCTGAAGCCGAGGAGCGCGTTCGATGCCTTCTAGACACCGGGAGCCAAGCATCTTTCATAAAGGAAGAAATCGCCCAGAAATTAAAGCTACCCGTCGTTGGAGAGAAAGTCATCTCAATCAACAGCTTCGCCAACAATCAGGCCGAAGAAGTTAAAAGGAAAATCGTCCGCGTATCGATCGTAAACGCCAAGAATCCCCGATCAAGAATCGAAATATCCGCCATCGTCGTTCCATACCTTTGCAACGCCATCACCGCAGCCAGCTGCCGAGAAATCTAGAAATTCGCCCAGTCCAGAGACATTCAGTTAGCGGAAGAACTGACCAATGGAGCGCCCGGAAGTTCAAGCATCGGCATTCTCGTAGGAGGAGATTTCTATTGGGAAATCGTGAGCGGAAAAATGGAGCGATTTGGAAATTCGTTTGTCGCCCTAGAAACGAAGTTAGGGTGGGCGATACAAGGTCCAGCTACAGCTTACCGAGGAATCGGAAGCAATATCGTAAACGTCATGAAGGTTAGCGTGGAAGACGTCAAAATTTCGGAAACGCTGCAATCGTTCTGGGAACTTGACACGCTTGGAATAAAAACGGACCAAGAACAAGATGTCGCGGAAGAGGACGTAATTCAAGAATTTCGAGACAGCGTCGTATTTCAAGACAACCGATATTACGTTAAATTTCCCTGGAATTCACCGAAGGAGAGACTCTCCAACAATTTACCTATGGCCACCAAGAGAATGCAGAGCTTAGTAAGAAGGTTCAACGCAGACCCAGTCCTCTACACGCAGTACAAAGCGATTATCGACGAACAGATGACGCTAGGAATAGTGGAGCCCGTCCAGAATGTACACCAGATGCCGCCCGGGACGTACTACCTACCGCATCAGCCCGTACGTCGTGAAGCGAGCTCTACGACGAAACTACGAATTGTTTACGATGCGTCGGCCAAGGGCAAGGGCGAAAATTCTCTCAACGACTGCTTGTCAGGTGGACCGAATTTGAACCCAGATCTCTTGAAACTCCTACTACGATTCCGAAACCACCGCGTAGCCATTGTATCGGACATCGAAAAGGCGTTTCTCCAGGTGGGATTACAAGAAGAGGAGAAAAGCAGCGTCAGATTCCTATGGGCCAAGGAAGACACCAAGGGCAAGGTCATGGAAAACGAATTCACGGTACTTCAAATGGCCAGAGTACCATTCGGAGTGACAAGCTCGCCGTATCTACTGGCAATAACGATCAAAACCCACGCCAGAAAATACATCGATTCAGACCGGGAAGCCGCGGAAGCCTTGGACGAGAATTTATACGTCGATGATTTTCTCGGAGGAGCAGCCACCCCAGAAAAGGCGTTCGACCTGTCGAAGAGAATGTCAGCTATATTGAAGGAAGCCAGCATGGTTCTGCGTAAATGGCAGACTAATTCTCCAGAATTGCTCAAGATGTGGGGGACAGAAATCGAGAACGGTGGAACCGAAACCATCAAATTTCAAGGCCAAGCCAGCGCGGAAAATCAGAAGATCCTCGGACTACTCTGGAACCCCGAGAAACACACATTTTCCTTCGACTTATCAAATTTACTAGACGTCCTTCAGAACGTAAAGACAACGAAACGTCACGTACTAAGCGCCGTTGCGCGCATTTACGACCCCGTCGGCATCATTTCGCCATATACGGTCAGGGCAAAATTTCTATTCCAACGACTCTGGGAGCAAAAGAATCCGTCAGTCAGCTGGGACTCGGAACTACAGAAAGAATTCGCCGAGGAATTTAGACGATGGCTAATGGAGATGCCGGAATTAAGGAAAATCGCGCTACCAAGATGTTACTTCCCGGCAGAGAAAGTAACCAGTCTGCAGTTACATTGCTTCTGCGACGCCAGCGCCAAGGCGTACGCAGCAGTGGTATACGTTCGATATACCACCGAATCTGGAAAAGTAGGCGTATCATTCGTCGCCTCAAAAACAAGGGTGAATCCCATAAAAAAGAAACTTACGCTACCGCGCTTAGAGTTGATGGGATGCCTAATCGGCGCAAGACTGATCAACAACGTCAAGGACTTATTCAAAAAAGAGAACATCGCATTGCTCTTATGGACCGACTCGTCTATTGCCCTAAGTTGGGTGAAAAAAGAACCCAGCATTCGAAGACCATTCGTAAGAAATCGATCTACAGAAATCAGAGACTTGACGGACCCGACGAATTGGTTCCACTGTCCAGGCGTGGAAAATCCCGCGGGCATTCCAACGAGAGGCGCAAGGGCCACCGAGTTGCCAGGAAGCCAGATGTGGTTCGGAGGCCCGAATTGGCTATGGGGAGGGGAGGAGAACTGGCCGCCCGAGAGGTCGATCACGCCGGACGCGGACGAGGAGGAGCCGCAGGAAAATATTAAATCCGTCGCAGCCGAAATTTGCGAAGAAAGACCCCGTGTCGGTCAGCTGATAAACGCCCACGATTTCAGCTCAGCAGTCAAACTTTTCCGCAGAACAGCGTTAGTCTTAAGAGCGGTACAAAAGCTAAGGAGAGAGGAAAGCGAAAGAGGCGCCGTCACTGCTCAGGAAATGAGCGAAGTAGAGGTCACGTGATTGAAAAGCGCTCAAATTGAAAATTATTCAAGAGAAATCGACAGTCTGGAAAAGGATGGAAAGGTATCAAAAACGTCGAAGATTTTAACGCTCAAGCCTCGTTTAAATCAAGATGGCCTCCTATGCGTCGGAGGTAGGCTGGATCAGTCCAGTTTTCCGGAATCAGAAAAACATCCTATAATCCTGGATAAAAACAACAGGTTATCGGAACTACTAATGGATAAATGTCACCAAGATGTTATGCACTCAGGTGTACAGAATACCATAACTCAAGCGAGAAACAGATATTGGATTATAGCTGCCAGAAAATTAGCGAGCGTCATAATAAATCGTTGCGTAATATGCCGGAAACTAAGAGCGAAACCGTGTGGAGCTCCAGAAGCGCCACTTCCGAAGGAAAGGTTAGAAGCAACCTCAGCGTTTGAAAACGTCGGCTTAGATTTCGCTGGGCCAATTCACGTCAAGATGGGCAAGGAGATGGAAAAAGCCTACATTCTTCTCTGTACCTGCTCCGTAACGCGAGCTATTCACCTTGAATTGGTACCATCACTCTCGACTTACGAATTTTTAATGGCGTTTCGAAGAATAGTTTCCCGTCGATCGGTCCCCAACATCGTATACACAGACAACGCAACCACGTTCAAAAGAGCCGACAAAGACCTTCAGTTATTATGGAAGAATATCAACACGCGAGAAGTACGTCAATTCTTCGGAGACCGCGGCATCGTCTGGAAGTATATAGCGGATAGAGCAGCCTGGTGGGGCGGCCACTGGGAGCGCCTGGTCAAGTCTACCAAGACGATATTAAGAAAGGTCCTCGGACCCGCTACGCTAAAATATCAGGAGATTGGAAACGATTTTGACGGAAACAGAAGCGGTTATTAATTCACGACCAATTAGTTACACGTATAGCGACCCGAACGAGCCCAGCCCGATAACTCCAGCGCATTTCATCACGGGAAAAAGGTTGACAGATTTGCCTCCGTTGCGAATAGCGGAAGCTCACATTCCGGTAAACCAAAGGGGCATCGAAGAAAGACTACGTCACCGGGAAAGTGTCAGCAATCGCTTGTGGTGGCGGCGGAAAGAAGAGTATTTGCGGGAGCTGAGAACCGCTCATCACGTACGTGTGCCGAAAAACGAAACGGGTTTGAAAAAAGATATAGTCGTGTTAATTGGTGACGAAAAACTTCCAAAGCACATGTGGAAGCTAGGTGTAATAACGGAATTACAACCGGGCCGCGATGGAATTGTACGTTCGTGTCTGCTTCGCGTAGCTAATGGTAACGTGATTCGCCGCCCAGTGCAGCTTTTATCATTGTTGGAAACAAAGGCTGACAATGAGGAGGACGCGATTCCTACGTGAAAAATAATGATAGTTATCATCATTTTGGGGGGAGTGTGAAAAAGATGAAACGCGTCCCCTATTTTCCCCCATTGTAAATAAGTGTATTATGTTGTTTGTTATTTGTATAATCGAAATTGTATTGATTTGGTTTTGGATTTTTAACGTATTGCAAGATTTGGATTTGTATTTCTTTGTGGTTTTTTTGTGTATACTTTTGATGATTTACCTTTGGTAGTGTTTGTATTCAATTTTAACTTGTAAACCCTTAAATGTATCTATAATGGTAAAACAGGATATTGGGGTTCGACCCCCCTTGCAGATGCGAGCTCGCGGCTTCTCTCCATTGTATCGGAGAGGGCTAGGCCGAGAGCGAGCGGTTTTGGGTCAAATCCCCAAATAAACCCGTGACGCACAACGGAAAATTTTCAAAATTGTTGTAACCCTCCCACCTAATTGATCTACCTTTTCTTCACAGGGGTTTCAAACTCAGAATTAAAATTCCTGGGGTTCTATTTTCTTTCTGAAATGAAACCACTAAAAATCAGGGGGTTGTAGTTTTCAGTGTAAAATAAGATGAATTCCATTTCAGGGGCTCAACGCACCTAAATAACTTTGTCGTCGGCATTGTTTATAAAACGACGAAAACGTACTAATTTGTATATTTTCCTCAACTCCCATATCCACCTTACCTGTTACAGTATATCACTGTTTTTAGTAACAGCATTACAGCATAAGTTCATAACTTACATTTGATAAGTATGACATTTTATCTAATGAGAGCTTGTCACAGAGCGACCCTCGGAGCGACCACATCGAAGTACGGACTAATCTAATCACGAATCTACAATTAATAATCTACGCTTAGATTGCTGTTGGCCACAATAGGATCCCGTGACTAGGAGCACTGATTTTGTTAAATATGACGTCACAGTGTCGTCTGCTTTGAGACAAGCTCTCATTAAGGATTTAAACTAATTGGCACACTTATAAGAGATAACTTATAAACTTATGCTAACAGGTAACATTTATTTCTATTATAGATATGACGATTCTGTAGAGTACAGTTTAAAGGTGACGCGTAGATCAAGCGTGGGAAAGTGCCAAGAGAAACAAATGCAAAGAGTTCAAATTGTAGGAAAAACGAAAATTAAAAGGGATTAGGTTTGTTATGAGGAATAATAAACATGTTTTAATTACCAATACTTTAACAATCATGATTGGACTTAAATTTTAAATAAGGTTAGCTGGTAAATTGATAAAGGAAACCATAAAAATACAGTAGAACAAGTACCTTTTGGCTACTTTTTAAATTATTTACTGGAGATCGAGTTAGGCTTTTTACACACACAGAAATTTGTTTTTGTGTAAAATTAGAAAATACATCAACATTTAACCTTTTTTTTGAAAAACGGCTATATTTTTTACTTTTTTTGGGACGTTCACAAATACGGGATAATATATATTTTTTTAAGTGGTCCGCAACCTGCATTATAAAAACGAGTAGGGGAAACTTTGTGTAGACATATTTTTATCAGGCAAAAATCAAAACGTGTATATATGTTAAACAAAAGAGGGTGGGAGGGAGGAAAACGGTTCGTATATTTTGACCTATTTTATTTCACAGCAAGAATAGCATAGTATCCATAAGCGTAAAATTGAGAGGAATAATCAACCCAAAATTAAATGAAAACAGTCTTTAAGATGGTCAAGTTCTCACTTAACTGGGCCAGAAAATGTTATATCATTTAAGAACGATAGATTATAATTTTGTATAATAAATAATAGAATTTTGTCCGGTTGGCGTGCCATAGAATAGGTCGAGCCTAATCACCCCCTTTTCCAAAAATGAGCTTAACCCAGTCTGAGTTCGGGACGGTCTAGGTTCCTTCCCCCCCTAACGTCGCGTCGGGTAGAAACGTTTTTCATATTTCAAGGGGTTTAAATTAGTTTTTGCAGATCATGGGGGAACATCATTGAACTGTCAATTATTTTCATAACACCAGAAATTTAAAATATTTATTATAGTAAGAGATATTATAATACTAATGCTGTATGAGACAAAACGTGAGGTATAAATGACACGTTTGTTTGACAATTCTAATAAACATTTTTTATGTCAAAACATGAAACGCGGAACATAAGGTTGAAAAAGAGGATATCCCAAAAGTCCGTCCCCCCTTTTTCATTTCGAAAAATATTTTTACCAGTTGAAATAGGAAAAAAGACGTAAACAATGAATTTCGTTGAAATAAAATTTTAGCATTGTTGATCTTTTGAACTGCTGAATGAGGAGTTTCAAACGTTAAAGAAAATTTTAACACTGAGTGACTAAATTTAAAGGTGGGTAAAAATTTCGACCCACCCCACGAAGTTTGAAAATGACTAGGGAGAGCGCGAGGAAAACGACTAAGGAGAGAGCGAGAAAAATGACTATCGACAGCGCGAGGAAATCGACTAGGGAGAGCGAGAGACGTGACAAGGGAGAGTGAGAGATTTGACTAGAGTGAGTTTTGATTATGGTAACCACACGGATAGAATTTTGTCCGATTTTGCGTGCCATACAAAGTGCCGTGAACGATCTGTGATTGAGATAACATTTTGACGCTTGGCCTGAGCTGGCTCAGTTGAAGAAAGATAAAATAGCGTCACCTGTATTGAGGACTCGCTCTCTTGATCACTCAAATTAACAAGTTGGCAAGCCAAAATATACCTCTCCTCGGAAGAATTGTCCCTAGTGCTATTAATTTCTTGAGATAACCCTTAAAGATAAATCTCCGCAATTTAGAGTTACTTGTTAAAAATGTTATCCTAGTTCTATCCCGCCCGGTATAAAATTTTAATTATAATTAAAATAATTGAGACGAAACGACCAATTTTAATTTATTCAGAATATCATAAGTTAAGTAGTTACAACAGTGAGTTAGACGTACTATAACAATGCACAATTGAATTTAACCCTATTTACGGTACAAGTTTGTCAGTTGAATGTAATACAAAGCAAATTTTAATGAAAGATATATCTACAGAGGGTATTATAACGACCGTTCGCTTTTTGGTTTATAATTTTAACGGAATAGGGCTGATTTTAATTAAACGAAATTTGGTTAAAAGAATATTCCCTAAGGCCGCGCGATAAATTTACGAGAATTATTTCCCGTCGCCGTTATATCGACAATTTAGTTGATTCGGGATTGCCAGAACTGTAATGTTGTGATTAGAAAATCAAATGGCAACCAGAATTATACAAAATTATAAATGTTTATTTTTATTCAGAACAGTCTATGGAACGTTCTAGATTTAACTTTAATCAATAACGCAACAATATATATCCCTCCTACGTAATTGTACAGAACTGGTACTCAAGTGTCTTAGTTCATCGTGATTGAAAAACAAACCAAAACATACTTACACTTAAGTAAATATCATAAATTATACTGAGTAATTTTAACTAAATTCAAACTACCTTACTATAAACTCTTGTCTTAATTAACAGCTGAGAGCTGTTCGCTACTAATTACTTTCAATCTACTTAATTAGCCTCACAGGTTGAGTTGATAATTTCAAGGGTATAATTAGGTTATTCCAATTCAAAAAATAAAAACAATCAATTTCATCTTACAGCTGACTTGAGTTAGTTAGCAATTACTTTAACACTTTCAGTCCATTCGCTCACGTTCCAAACGCGAAACACAATTTAACTCTTTCCTTGACCGAAGACCGAAAATACTAATTAAAACCGCAAAGTTACCTCATAACTTTTGACCGACACCAGGACCCCGTCCTGTAGTAGTTCGTCTGACAGCCAAGAACCAAGAAAGACTAAATCTTCCATTTTGACGGCAACGGCTTTATATACGTGTATTTGGCGTTTTTTAGACCCGTCAAGATTTGACTAAAGTTCGAAAAATTGAAGAGATTATATTTTTTACCCGGTTTGATTGATAGTTCTCCACACGGTGGCGCTATATTATTACTTTGATATAGTTTCCGCGGGAGTTTTGAATAATTATCATTCAATAAACAATATATACAGTGATTGTATTAATCCGTTTAGTAAAAAAAAACCGCCTTATCATAATTGTTCCTTTACTTGAATATTTTCCCTAAGGAAGTCAATGGCTCGGCGGTGAACTATTCGCATTGTAACAATGCGACCCGAGTTCAATTCCTGATCGCGATCAAATTTTACATTAAAATACTAAAATATTTAATTAAATATAAGATTAATATAATCTATAAATATTTAATTAAATATAAGATTAATATAATCTATAAATATTTAATTAAATATAAGATTAATATCATTTATAAATATTTAATTAAATATAAGATTAATATAATTTATAAATATTTAATTAAATATAAGATTAATATAATTTATAAATATTTAATTAAATATAAGATTGATTTAATTTATAATTATTTAAAATGATGTAGAATAAATTATAGTACCTAACGTTATAACTTTGTAAAGGACATTCGCCAAAGCTGTTTTTTAGAAAAACACCGTAAATTATCAAGCGTTGGTGGCTGAGTGGTTAGAGTACACCTCGTGCACGAGGCAGACCCGGGTTCGATTCCCGGCCGGCGCCAAAAAATCGCTAAATGATACTAAGACGAATACCGTGTACAACTGGTGGAAACCCTGCTATTGGACGTTGAGAGGTAGCATTACACTCAGCACTCGGTCCGTCCCAAAGTCATTAAGAAGAAGTTGGAGAGTAAACGCCCATACAAACACAACAAACTCAACACCCACAACACGAACTCAACATTCACGACCTACAACATAACAATAACGAAATATCCGGTGAGCGTTGACGAAAAAAGACCAACCAAACCTAACCGCAAATCAATCCGTTAACGCTTACCGTCACACGATGGTTTTGACAATCCTTCGAGAAACTGCGTACGCAGTGATTACACTTTGCACCGAAAATGCGAACGCGTTCGCAGGCCTGACAGACAGACCCACAGACAGACACGGTGGTTGTATAACCCATCCTAGGGGACATAGTCCTCTCGGAGAGGTAAAAACGTCTGAGCGTTCATTTCGGAATTCGCTCACAATTTTTACCCACCTCCGCATTACACTACGGAAATCTTTAACTTTTTTTTCAAAACGTATATATTTTCATATCAATGCTGTATATTAGGCCGTATTCTTAAACTAGCGAAGTAGATAGTAGTAAGTACAAAGGAAAATTTTAAATCTTGCATCTTTTAATATTATAAATTTTCGCATGTTTTAACTACATAATAGCAAATAGCCTCTTGGGTCTGTACTGTTCCATTATTTATAGTTCAAACCGGTTTGTTTACTAAAATAATGGCCGTCGGTTTATCAGAAGTAGAGCTAATTGAGCGATGGCATAATCAGCATTTGATATTTGATGACGTCAAATATTACATCAAATATGACGTCAAATATTACGTAGGGTACGGATGACGCAATATCTGTGAAACAAACCGTTAGTGAAGAAATAGAGCTAGTGGCATACTTATGAGTAATTATGTTACCTAAAAAACCGCAGGAAATTTTCTAGAGGAAGAACTAGTTGGTATGATTTAATATTTCTCAGGTGTAGTAGAAACACGTAAAATAAAATAAAACTATAGATAATACTAAAAATATTTAATTTTGTTTTTGGTAGAAATTACTTTGTAATTTTGATTTACATCTTTTTAATGTAATAATTAGTAAATTACTTAGTAAAATAATTGTTATTGTAATATTAAACAAATTAGGTAGTATAATATTTTTAGTGTAATAATTACGTAGTATAATAATTTAATTTAAAATAATTATTAATTTTAAAAATTTATGATAAACTGATTTGAAATTATGGAAAATAATATAAATAATTAAATTAAAATGAAAATTATTAGTAAAATAGTAATTTATTTTAAATTAAAATTAAAATTATTAGTAAAATAGTTATTTATTTTATATTAAAATAAAATAAATTAAGTTAATAATAAAGTATAATTATTAATAAAATAAAATAAATTAAATTAAAATTAATTTATATTATTAATAAATTTAATTTAATTTTAATTAATAAATAATTTAACGAAAGTAAATATTTTCATTAAAAAATAGTATAATCTAAAATAGTTAAAAATAAAATTAATTAAAAGGAAATAGTTTAATTTAATTCACTCTTTGATCGTGTCTTTACTGGGCGCCGCCATTTTCATACAGGACTTGAGCTCCACCGTTAAAATGTTTCCCCTAAAACCGGTTTTGGGGGTCTGTAAGTCAATGACGGCTGATTTGAAGAGCGCGTAAAAGAGTGAAAATTAAGTAATTCAAATTATAGATTATAGTAATAGTTAAAATTAAACATTATCGGCATATTTTAATGGTTTTATTATAATACTGAAAAAAATATTTATGAAAAAAAAATTAAATTTAAAAAGTTTTCTAATTTTGATTTATTATTTTCCAAATTTGGAAAATAATTAAAAAAAAAGTAATTTATCTATATAAATAAATTTCCATCAATTCTTATCAATTTTGATCGTTTTGGCTCGAAACTATTGATTTTGATAAGTTATTTTAGTGTTATTAACATTTTTCAATTTTGAAAAAAAATATTTCAAAACCTTTTGAGATAGTTGGTCGAATTTAGTTTATTTTAATATAATTTTTACAAAACTTTAAAATTGGGCTAATTTAGATCTATTATCAATATTTTTTTAATTCTATATTTTTTTAATTTTGAAAAAAAATTATTTCAATCAATTTTGAAATATTTTTTCAATGTTTGTATTTTTTTTTTCTAACATTTTTCAAATTTTAGCCATATCGGTTCATTTTCACCCATTTGGTTCAAATGTGATCAATTTTTTCGTCAATTTTTATCAATCTTTTATAACTTTGGTATTTTAAAATTAAAAAAAATAATAATCGGTCAAAATCCCATGTTATTTTCAATGGGAAATTTTACATTTTATGTTGTCAAAAACATTTTTCGTTGCCATGGCAAAACCGTTGCCCATTGAATAAAATCCCTTTAGAATTTTTCAAGTTACATGAAGGTCTACCAATCCCCCGAGTTTGAACAAAATCTCCTTGTAAGTGGAAGCAATGAATATTGAAAGAGAAATAATTTTATAAATTTGAATGTAGATATTTAATATTTTAATACATTAATCTCTGTAATTTCAATATCTATTTGATTTTTTTAATGTTGGTTGAGCTCCCCTAGCGGAGCCGCCCTGTTGTAAAAGGGTTCGTTTTTTTACGAAAATCGAATAAAACCATTCATTCATTCTTTGTTGTGATTTTTCTGTTTGTTTTTCTTGAACAAAGTCTCAATTGTTGCCTCTTTTAATCTCGTCCTCAGTTATTTGGGTTGATAAATTTATTTCAATGTTAAGGGTTTATTTATTTAGCTTATTTCTGACCCTCGTTTTAGGTTATTTAGAATATTATTTAAAGGGGCTCCAAAGTTCGGAGGCAAAATGTGTGTAAAGTCAGTAAAGTGCGAAATTTACGGTTAACTCTGCTCGCCGCAGGTGAGGGGTTGGGGGGAAGGAAAAGCATGCTCAATTTTCCTTTTTTTTTGCCACCGAACTTTGGAGCCCCTTTAATTGTTGCAAATTTATTTGCATTGGTGTTAGTGAGGGTTTTTATCGAGGGGCTGATCACTCCGTGTAATCGGTGTACAGAGCCGTACTGTACTAATGGGATTACACGTAGTCTTTGAAGTCCCTGCCTTTGGCAGTGCTAATCTAAGCGTAATCCGGTGTACAGACTTTCCAAGAGTGGTTAGCCCCTAGGTTTTTATCTATCCTTTAAGCGAATGGGGCTCTTTTAGTTATTCTTCTGGTTTTAACATTTATAATTATTTTGTTAAATCATTTACGCTCATTTTCTTTATTTCAATTAAGAGGAGGAAAGATATTTCTTTCTTCTGGTCTAGTTCTAATAATTTTTTAATTTTAGAGTAAATGATCTAATAATATTTTATATATTTTTTGAGTTAAATAAAAGCCAGAGAGCTTCAAAGTGTGACCTACTAGCCCCTGGAAGTAGGCACCAAACCAACTGAGCATTGCGAGCAGCCGGTGGTCGACCTACTTCGTTCCTGTTCTGTAAAACGAGCAATACGTTTGTAACGAAACAGTCGCAGAGAAGTTCAAGTAAAAAATTAAGTAACGTACCCAGAATGTGCCTGTCTCACGTAATCGACGATAGACATTGGTAAAAGTCCGTGAGACGGGGATGCGCCGGTTCGGGTACCTTTCCTGGTAGAGACGTTGAGCAGCTA
The DNA here is from genome assembly GCF_980474605.1 of Leiobunum rupestre. Taxonomy (NCBI): domain Eukaryota; kingdom Metazoa; phylum Arthropoda; class Arachnida; order Opiliones; family Sclerosomatidae; genus Leiobunum; species Leiobunum rupestre. The sequence goes on from NC_143387.1 coordinate 40,660,008, forward strand.
AAGCATTGCCATACGCTAGTCCATACACGAAATGAAGTGAACTCCATTGTTGCAGCTAGAAGCTGTAGCGCGGGTGTCGAATGTTGGAGATCTCAACCTAGGGACAATCGACTTAAGCGAACCCCTAAGGTACCCGTCTACAATTAATAATAATGACTGAATACGCCCGGGACTACTCGCGTAACGTGATATGGTGGGGTTAGCGAGGGTCCTCAGTATTAAATTGGTGTCTAGGAGAAATTTGTTATTAAACGTATCAAGCCAGTTGTTAGATTGCCAAACACTAATTGATTTAATTTAAACTCAATATCCTAACCAAACATTTAAGCTAACTTAAAACTACCTAAACACTAATTAAACTAAATGAAATATTATCAAACTAAGCAACTGGCCAGTGCTCGTGGCATTAACGAAATGTAAAATCTAGGTTGCAACCATTACTTAACAAAGTTCATCCCGAAATGTTCAGTTGAACTGCGGAAACTTTATCGAAGTGGCAGAGTCCGGTTGGAGCCGTGGAAGAATCTGAGCGACGTTGTTGACGTTTCGGAACAGCGGAACACAGAATTTATGTTGGTGGCGGTGGTATCTCGTACAATATGTTGAATGTAGCCGCTGGATGGTTGGGCATAACGAATTGGCCAATATAGATTGTTCCTGTCCTTATCTTGAAGTCAACACGTTTACAGCTCGAAGGTTAAACAAAACACGACTTTAACGTCCAAAATTAGTTGAAATATCAATTATTTTGCTCCGATCATAAAATGGAGTCCTTTTCAAATCAAAATCCGAACCGTTACTATTTCTTTTTTTTAGCTCGCGTCCGAGCGCGCGTTATTAAAAAAACTCGCGTTATTTATCTCGCGTATTATTTTCCAACTCTTCAATTTTGAGAATAAATATAAACGTAAAAATATGTATAATACATGTAAGCATATTTTAACACAATAAATAATTTATAATATATATAATGTATAAGAAATATAAATGACTATCAAACAACTGGTCTTAGACACGTCGGCATATCAATAAGGGGTCAAAGGGGCGCTGTGATCTCCTCGCTATCCCACAAAAACAAAGATCTCCCGGTAAAAGGACGGGCCCTTCCCTTACCTGGGGTAAAACACCAACAACCGAATCACCCAATCACCAAAATATTCGACCAGCAATTATTTTGGGGGAAAGGGGATGGTATATTTCTTATTAATTTGATATTTCGCATTACAATTCCCCCCTACTTAAGTCGAACGTCCCCGTGAGACCACTTTTTTAACAGTGATAGATAAACAAAAAAAAATAAAGTTAAAAAAATATGAGCTCAAATGAAATAACTACAAATCTTCTGGTGCACCATTTTAACAGGCCTTTAGAAACTACAACAAACCAAAAACAAATACCAGGCACACTATCGTCGGACTCTTCCAGTTTGTGGGTCTCGTTGACGAAGGTTGTGAACACCATAACTTGCCGGGGAGCTAGTAACTACAGGGGCATCGACATTTCCATCTATATCTGAATCCCTTAAAACACAATCCATTCGCTGTACATTTGGTTTTAACTGGCGGATATTATGGGTCCCTTTCAAAAGTTTTCCCTTACCGTCCGCTAACCTATATGTCCATTTGGACAACTTCGCGGCCACCCTGTACGGTCCATCAAATTTCGGCGCAAGTTTCACGGCATAATTAACCGCGTTGCTCGATTGAAAATGCGTTTTTTTTAATACTAAATCACGAACGTTTAATTCGACATCCCGATGACGCTTATCGTAAGAAGCCTTCTGAGTAGCTTGCGCTTTCTCAATATTTTTACGGGCGTTTTCTAGTGCTTTGGCTACATCTTTAACAACCCTAAGAGAATGAACTTTTTCTACGTCAGCGCTCAAAAAGTGGTCGGGATCGTGGTCGCTTTGTATACTGAGTGCAGTTCGGAGCTCACGACCGAACATCAAAGCGGCCGGAGTGTATCCGGTGGTTTCAGAGGGGGCGGTTCGCATAGCCATAGCGTATTGCTGTAATCCGCTATCCCACTCTTTATGATTGTTTGTCACATAGGTCGAAATTTTTATACCTATAGTCGCGTTGAACCTTTCGGTGAGGTTCGATTGGGGTGTATAAAATGAAGTAAACCGCTGTTTAACATGGAGCTTTTTGAAAACCGCTGCCATTAACTTAGACGCGAAGGAACTTCCATTATCCGAGACAACGACTGCGGGAAGTCCAAACCGAGAAAATACATCGTCGACTAAATGTCGAACGATCCCGGGGCTACTCGCATTACGCAGAGGGAAGACTTCTATCCACTTGGTTAGGTAGTCCGCTATGACTAATATATAACGAAAGCCACGGTTGGAACGCGGGTAAGGACCTTTAAGGTCCATAGAAATTACTTCCCATGGCTGGGGAATAGCGCTGGGTTTCATTAGACCCGGGGGCGCCTGATGAGAAACCTTATGCGTTTGACAAACATCGCACGAACGACAGTACTTGAGAACATCCAGAGTCATACCATCCCAACTATACTGACTTTGGATGCGTTTTAATGTTTTTTTGACGCCGAAGTGACCCGCGGATGGGATATCGTGGCTAAGATGCAAAATCCTAGCGCGTAGGGATGTAGGTACTAAAACTCGAAATGTTTCCCATTCGACTGGGTTGGCTTTACCGATGTCTTGGTATAAAATTCTATCGCGGATATCGCAACGGGGCGCAACTTTTTCAACCCAATTTCTGATTGAACCGTTAGCTGGGATTTCATTATCCTCCATATATCTTATTAACGCTCCTAATTTTTCATCAGCTCGCTGCGCGGTGATTAATTCTGTATTATCGAACCGAACTATAGGGGTAGAGTTCGGTACACCGACGATGGCATTTACTTCTCCTTCGGGGATCCGCGATAACGCATCGGCTACCACGTTATCTTTGCCTGGAACATGGTGGATCGTGAAGTCAAAAGCCTGCAACCTAGCGTTCCAACGAGCGAATTTGCCTGTTGGGTCAGGAGCACGATGTAACCATTTTAGTGCCGAGTGATCGGTGTAGACTTCGAAGTGAGTGCCTTCGACGTACGGGCGGAATTTCTCTATGGCCCAAACAACTCCGAGACACTCACGCTCCGTCGTAGAATATTTTTGCTCAGTGACGCTTAGTGATCTACTCGCGAACTGAATAACGCGGCGCTGACCATCAATGTGCTGAGCCAAGACGCCTCCGAGGCCTGTCAGTGAGGCATCGGTAAAAATTTTAAATGGGTGATTATAATCAGGGGTGCAAAGAACCGGGGCTGAGGACAAGCGCTCTTTCAAAACGTTAAAAGCGCTTTCTCGCTGAGCAGACCATTTCCAAGGAGTGTCATTATGCAACAGCGCGTTCAGAGGGCTAGCAATTTTGGCAAAATCCTTAACAAAACGTCGGTAGTAGGATGCCATTCCTAAGAAACGCCGAAGCTGTTTAACATTTTTCGGAGTTGGAAAATTTCGCATCGTTTCAGTCTTTGCTGGGTCGACCATTATTCCGGAGTTGTTCACTATATGTCCTAAAATAGCGCATTCTTTTTGGCAGAATTGCGTCTTTGAAGCTTTAATAGTTAGGCCCGCCTTTGACAACCGGTTAAACACCTCTTCCAATGTTTTAATGTGTGTTTCAAAGTTCGCAGATGCTACAATAATATCGTCAAGGTACGCGCATACGCCACGTCCCGACATATCCAAAAATAACGAATTTACTAGGCGTTGGAAGGAAGCGGGTGCGTTACAAAGGCCGAACATGAGTACTTTAGGCCGAAACAATCCTCTATGGGTTACAAAACTAGGTATGTCCCTATGACCCTCAAAAATTAGCATTTGCCAGTAACCACTACGCATGTCAAGGGTCGTAACAAAGTTGGGTTTGTGTAGCGAATCGAGAATATCGTCTATCCGTGGTAACGGATAGACGTCGCGTCTTGTAATTAAGTTAATTTTTCTGTAATCTATACAGAGTCGCTGGGTTCCATCTTTCTTACCCACCAACAAAGTGGGACTGGCCCAAGGACCAGAAGAGGGCTCAATGATGTCGAGAGTAATCATCTCGTCGATGATTCTATCAATTTCGGCACGCTTTGCGGGAGAGAACCTATACGGGGCGGTCGAAATTGGCCTATCATTTGTCAAATCAATATAATGTTGAACGCGATCAGTGCGTCCGGGTACTGTAGAAAATATAGGTTTAAATCTGTTAACTAGGGATTCTAATATTTCTCGTTGTTCTAGATTGACCGGGGCGGCTTCTAACGCTTTAAAAAGTTCGTCTTCATCGATTAAACCTTCGGTAACTGCTAAGTTGAAAATTGAATTGTTACTAAAATTTTCCTTGGGATAAATACTTATAGATGGTGGTTTATCATCAACTAACTGCTGAACGCTTAAGTGAAAACAACTACCTGACCTAAAGGAGTCACTACAGTTAATTCCACCCTTAAATTTCAATAAATGATTACTCTGATCTTTCCAATAAAAACTACTCAACTCGTGGTCTACGACCATGCCGGTATGCCTTAAAATATCTTTCCCTAAAATACAAGTGTAGGGAATATTTGGGCAGTAGACTGCCTCAAATTTTACCAGCTTTCTAGGCAAACCAAAATTGACGGTTACTGCCCCATCAGTGGGTAAAAGGGTTCCATCGGGTTGACGAAGGCCTAAAACAGATTGAGAAGTTTGACAACCTAAATTTTCTAATAAGGGTTTGAGACTACTATGAATTATCGTATGTGTTGAACCAGGGTCAATGAGGGCTACGCACGGAACAGTTTCCAAATAAATGTCTAATAAATCTTGGCCCATATTAAAAATATCTGGGTACCCTGGTGGAGAAACTGCCGCACTAGCTAATTGGGTTGTGTTTATTGTTGAGATGGCGGCCTGCTGCCTGTCAATGCGGCAGAGGCCGTTTCTCTGAACCGGATTCGGAGGGTTCCTAAGGTTAGGACAACGATTTCTAGCGTGGCCGACTTCTTGACATCCGTAACAAGTCAAGTTCGGGTTGAAATATGGTCCTGGTCTACCATTAATGGATTGAGTGTTTGGAGCCTGACTACCAAGGTTGCTAGGTTGTTGCCCGCTATAACCACGCGAGTGAGTATTATTATGAGCGCTTTGATTATGGTTTTGGTGCTCAGTTTGGTTAGTGTGATTAAAACTGTGATTACCCCGATTATTACGGCGAGAGTTCTGGTTGCGAAAACCATTAGCGTTACTATTACCCCAAGAGGTGTTGTTGCTTGATAAATCATGGTTTCTCGAGGAGCCAAATTCAGCCTGAAAACTATTTTCACCCTTACGGCGTCCATGCTTTTTCTCAATTCTTTCCACCTGGGTAGCACTATCAATAAGTTCACGTAATGTATCGTATCCTCGCGGGTTTATTAAATGAATTCTAATATCATCTCTCATGTTTCTTTCTACATATCTAATCTTTTCACGTTCGGACAAGGAAATATTCAACTGACTAAAAAGTTTTTGCATTTGTTCAGTGTATTCGTAAACCGTTTCCTGAGCGTACTGGAAGCGATCGAAAATTTTATCCTTTACGTGATCGTCGTGCGCTGTACGCTCAAATTGCGCGCGCAAACCCGATTCAAAATCATTCCACGAACTAAAAGGCTGGTTATCACAAAACCAGTCGAGCGCGGCCCCATCTAACATAGCCGGAATGCATTGTTCCAGGAAATCGTCCTCACTTAAGCGGCTAGTTATACGCATTTGTTTGGCGCGTCTGAGAAAATCTTTCGGACCTGTGTCCGTAGGTTTACCGGAATAGGTAGGAGTTTTAAATGGGTTTGAGAAAATAAATGGCGCCAGACTCATTGGCGCGGCTGGCATTTGACCTTGAACATTAAAAGCAGAGTGTTGCACTGAGGAGGTTACCATCGGGTTCCCTGAATTAGTTGTTACCAATTGTGACGATAAAGTGCTAGGCATACTGAGGCTGAGATTAGCCAAGGATGGGACAATTTGGTTCACACCAATCGGTGGAATTGCTTGACTCTGATTTGCAACCGTTGATGCCAATGGTGACGGATTTTGGTTCGTGGGAGATTGAAATGCACTTGTTGGTGCCAAGGGCAAAGTTAGATTACTAACTGAAGATAGTGCCAGTTGCGCTTGCGGCATTGTTGAAGGGAAAGTAATAGTACCCGTGGGAGGTGCGGAAGAAGTTGGAGGCGCTAAGGGCGGCCTTGCATTTTGGAGTTGGGTTAATGCGTTTTGAAGCTGCTGCTGCTGTGTCGCTAAAGCTTGCAATTGCGCTAAAATATTGGTCAATACGTCCGGTGGGACGTTAACTCCACTACCACTAGCAATACTCGGAGACAGGGGGTTAGTATAACCAATGCCCAAGGTAGCAACATTACTTGCGGCTGGAGATAGCGTTGGGATAGGTGCGATGACCTGATTGGCGGAACCACTACTTGTATTCATCGTACAAGGTATTAAGCTAGCGGGGTTCGCGGATACGGGAGTATTCGACGCGTCTCTATTTGCGCTTCGCTTTTGGTAACGAGCTTCTCTTTGTCGTTTGCAATATTCAAGGTAAGTGGGACTGTAATCACCACTCATAAAGCTATATAAATCTTACCAATAAAATATGGAAATGCAGATAATTGGTTAGGGACTCTAAATCAAATCTAGCTAACTTTCTGGAATAGCCGACGAATTTAAAATAATAAAAAAAAACCACACACACACACACACCTATTACGTATAGGGAATAGCAACAAATATCATTGCGTTGTCAACCAGAGAGAAATGATAGATTTTGATAAAAGCTACCAACTAACAATTGACTACCAAATTATAAGAGGAAACAAAATTACTCTTCCATTAAACATAAAAAATCCCGGCTGGGCCCCCAAATTGTAGCGCGTTGGAGATCTCAACCTAGGGACAATCGACTTAAGCGAACCCCTAAGGTACCCGTCTACAATTAATAATAATGACTGAATACGCCCGGGACTACTCGCGTAACGTGATATGGTGGGGTTAGCGAGGGTCCTCAGTATTAAATTGGTGTCTAGGAGAAATTTGTTATTAAACGTATCAAGCCAGTTGTTAGATTGCCAAACACTAATTGTTTAATTTAAACTCAATATCCTAACCAAATATTTAAGCTAACTTAAAACTACCTAAACACTAATTAAACTAAATGAAATATTATCAAACTAAGCAACTGGCCAGTGCTTGCGGCATTAACGAAATGTAAAATCTAGGTTGCAACCATTACTTAACAAAGTTCATCCCGAAATGTTCAGTTGAACTGCGGAAACTTTATCGAAGTGGCAGAGTCCGGTTGGAGCCGTGGAAGAATCTGAGCGACGTTGTTGACGTTTCGGAACAGCGGAACACAGAATTTATGTTGGTGGCGGTGGTATCTCGTACAATATGTTGAATGTAGCCGCTGGATGGTTGGGCATAACGAATTGGCCAATATAGATTGTTCCTGTCCTTATCTTGAAGTCAACACGTTTACAGCTCGAAGGTTAAACAAAACACGACTTTAACGTCCAAAATTAGTTGAAATATCAATTATTTTGCTCCGATCATAAAATGGAGTCCTTTTCAAATCAAAATCCGAACCGTTACTATTTCTTTTTTTAGCTCGCGTCCGAGCGCGCGTTATTAAAAAACTCGCGTTATTTATCTCGCGTATTATTTTCCAACTCTTCAATTTTGAGAATAAATATAAACGTAAAAATATGTATAATACATGTAAGCATATTTTAACACAATAAATAATTTATAATATATATAATGTATAAGAAATATAAATGACTATCAAACAACTGGTCTTAGACACGTCGGCATATCAATAAGGGGTCAAAGGGGTGCTGTGATCTCCTCGCTATCCCACAAAAACAAAGATCTCCCGGTAAAAGGACGGGCCCTTCCCTTACCTGGGGTAAAACACCAACAACCGAATCACCCAATAACCAAAATATTCGACCAGCAATTATTTTGGGGGAAAGGGGATGGTATATTTCTTATTAATTTGATATTTCGCATTACAATTCCCCCCTACTTAAGTCGAACGTCCCCGTGAGACCACTTTTTTAACAGTGATAGATAAACAAAAAAAAATAAAGTTAAAAAAATATGAGCTCAAATGAAATAACTACAAATCTTCTGGTGCACCATTTTAACAGGCCTTTAGAAACTACAACAAACCAAAAACAAATACCAGGCACACTATCGTCGGACTCTTCCAGTTTGTGGGTCTCGTTGACGAAGGTTGTGAACACCATAACTTGCCGGGGAGCTAGTAACTACAGGGGCATCGACATTTCCATCTATATCTGAATCCCTTAAAACACAATCCATTCGCTGTACATTTGGTTTTAACTGGCGGATATTATGGGTCCCTTTCATTATTATTATTATTATTAATCGTAGATGTCCAAATATCCACACCAATAAAAAATGAATTAACCCAATTTATGAACTGCATTAAACATCTTAATCCGTCGAGAAATGACGACCCAGTTAAAAACCCAGACCACTATGTAAACAACTCGATATTTTCTTCATAAATGAACTATTACTCTAGAAAACTAATACGCTAAACACACAATAGATAAAAAATAAGACTGGAAAACTAAATAAATTACAAAAAACTAACGGGTTCTACCCTTTAACCATTTTATCTGCTGACTGCGCTAAAACAAGATTTGACCTTTAAATTTTCATACGTAAAATATTTAGACTTTAAGAAGTTCACAAAAATTAAAAAACAAAGTTCCATAAACAATATATACAGATATTGTATTCATCCGTTTAGTAAAAAACTCACCTTATCATAATGGTTCCTTTACTTTAATAGTTTTCCTAAGGAAGACAATGGCTCGGCGGTGAACTATCCGCATTGAAACAATGCGACCCGAGTTCAATTCCTGATCACGATCGAATTTTACATTAAAATACTAAAATATTTAATTAAACGTAAGATTAATATAATTTATAAATATTTAATTAAATGTAACATTAATATAATTTATAAATATTTAATTAAATGTAACATTAATATAATTTATAAATATTTAATTAAATATAAGATTAATATAATTAAAAATATTTAATTAAATATAAGATTAATATAATTAAAAATATTTAATTAAATATAAGATTAATATAATTAAAAATATTTAATTAAATATAAGATTAATATAATTAAAAATATTTAATTAAATATAAGATTAATATAATTTATAAATATTTAATTAAATATAAGATTAATATAATTTATAAATATTTAATTAAATATAAGATTAATATAATTTATAAATATTTAATTAAATATAAGATTAATATAATTTATAAATATTTAATTAAATATAAGATTAATATAATTTATAAATATTTAATTAAATATAAGATTAATATAATTTATAAATATTTAATTAAATATAAGATTAATATAATTTATAAATATTTAATTAAATATAAGATTAATATAATTTATAAATATTTAATTAAATATAAGATTAAATATATAATCAATAAAAACCCGTTAGGAACAACTTGTTTAAAAGTGTCCCCTCAGAAACAACCTTGAACGTAAAAATGTGATCTATAAACGTGACATTGAAGTAAATATGGCGCTTCCATAACGAACAAATTTCCCAAAAATACCCGTTACAAAGATCGCCACGCTTGACAAGTAATTAAGATTGATGAGGTTTCATCATTTAGCAGCAAGTGCGATTGATGACGAAAGACAATATAGTACTGGTAAAAACTGGTTTATTTAAAACAACATATTAAACTAAGAATACATTATGCACACAACATGATTAGAGCGTAGAGTGGTGATTACCCGAGTGAGAGCGAGGTATATATACATGGTTTAAAAAAAACTATGCGTTATCAGTTAAAAAAAGGTTTCGTTAAAAACGCATAGGCAAAACCAGGCGGGAAACATTAAAAAGTCTACAATCGTTTTTCTTCAACACTCGCCCTCGATGAAGACTTTTTCGTACGAATGGAGATTTAATTTCTGACGTAAGCGGGTGAAGACTTCGTTTCCGAGTGGCTTGGTGAAGATGTCTGCCAACTGCTCTTCACTGGGAACGTATATAACATCAATGATGCCTTCTTCGACCAGCTCTCGCACGTAGTACTGCCTGATGCTGATGTGCTTCGTTCGAAGGGGGCACTCTGGATTTCGGATCAGCTTGATAGTCCCGGCGTTGTCGATTCGAAGTACTGGTACATAGGTATCTTGATCCACTTGTATATCAGAGAGGATTCTCTTGACCCAGATGGTGTCTTTGGCGGCTTCTGTAGCTGTAACCAACTCTTCTTCTGTGGTAGAAAGAGCAACCGACTGTTGCTTGCGGCTCGCCCAAATGAGTGGCGTTGATCCCAGGAAACAGACAATGCCGGACGTTGATCGTCTTGTTTTTCCACACCCTGCATAGTCTGCGTCGCTGAACGGTGTGATCGTCGACGAGTTATCAGCATTTAACAGCAGCCCCATTGACGTTGTTCCTCTCAGGTAACGGAAAATACGTTTGACTGCGTTCCAATCAGTGGTCAAAGGCCTGGCCATCGCTTGAGACGCGCGATTAACTGCGAACTCAATATCGGGTCGTGTACCCATAGCTGCGTATCGAAGACTTCCGATAGCTGATGCGTAAATGGTCATATAGACTCGAACTCTTTTTGACTTTCTTCGCAAGATTCTGTGGCACAGGCGGGTATCTTGACTGGTTTGCAATCGGCCATGTTGAATCTTTCCAGAATGTTCTCTACGTAAGCACTCTGATGCAGAAAAATAGAGCCGTCTGTTGTGTAATCAATCTTCAGACCAAGATATGTTTAAACTTGACCCGTCGTGGTCTCAAATTCTTCACTGAAATGACGAAGAAAATCTTCAACAGCTTCATCATTATTCCCTGCGATCAGCCCGTCGTCGACATAAAGTACGAGGATCAAGAATTTATCTTCGGTTGAAAGAACGTACAGGCATCGGACTCCATCTGAGGCTTGAATCCAAAATTCAGCGTGGTGACTGCTTCAGACCGTAAAGGCTTATTCTAAGCTTCCAGACTCGATTGCTGCCGTCATCAAAACCTTCTGGTTGCCGCATGTAAATTTCTTCGGACAGGTTACCGTATAGAAATGCAGTCTTGACATCTAATTGCTTTAGTCGAAGTTTTTTCAGGGCCACGATATTCAGGAAGATCCTTAGCGTCTCAAAGTGTGCGACTGGAGAAAACGTCTCATCGTAGTCGACTCCTTCACGTTGCGTGTAGCCCTTGTGCCTCGTGATCGTGCCATCTGCGTCATTCTTCGTACGAAACACCCAACGATTTCCAACCACCTTTCGACCATTGGGAAGATCAACCAGGTCAAAAACCCTGTGTTCTTTAATGGCGGTCAGTTCTTCAGACATTGCTTCCTTCCATTTGACGGAATCTGTACTGGAACATGCTTCTGTTGCTGTCTGTGGTAGGACGTCGCAGATCAAGAAAGCCTTGTTAGCCGGAGGACAGCTATTACAAAGAACAGGTTTTTTTCAATTTAGACCGATCTCTGAGTACTGGACCATTTTTTTCAAAAGAGCGGTCTGGTATTTCCACGGATTTGGTGGTCTCGACTTGCGACAAGTCGGCGGCTGTGGCTGGCCTGCTTCTGAGTGCGTTTGCGGCTGTGGCTAGCCTCTCTCCAATTGCATCGACGGCTCTGGCTGGTCTGTCCCTGGTTGCTTCGGCATCGGTGTCCGAATCTTCAGATACCTGCTCGCCCTGGTTATGAAAATCTTCTGGAACAACTGGAATATGGACGGTGCATGTCTCGGGATTGAACCTCACGTCTCGAGATCGTAGGACGTCGTTGAGCTCAGGGACGTAAACTCGGTACCCATCTGCATTGTCCTCGTAACCAACCAGGAACCCAGAATAAGCTTTCTTGGACAATTTCTTCCGTTACTCCTTTGGGATGTGGACGTAGCATTCAGTCCCGAAAACCCGGAGATGCTTAACTGAAGGATTTTGCTTTCCAGTCCATAATTCATAGGGAGTTCTCCCAGGAATTCGAGTCGGAGCCGTGCGATTCAGAATATATGCTGCTGTATTAACTGCTTCGGCCCAAAGCTTCGGTGGTAAGTTGGATTTAGAATGCAGCATAGCTCGGACAGACTCCATAATTGTCGGGTTCTCTCTCTCAGCGACTCCATTTTGCTCTGGTGTGTACGGCATAGAAGTACGATGCTTGAGACCAACTTCCTGTGACGACCAACGACGGAATTCTTCATTGATGTATTCCGTTCCATTGTCAGTGACCAATTCCTGAACCGTATGTTCGCTGTTCCTGCACAGAGCAAGGAATTCCTTGAATCACTCAACGACCTCTGATTTCTTGGTCAAGAAATAGGTGACCCGCAATCCTGAGTACTCATCCTTGAAGAGCAAGTAGTAGCGTTTGCCCTGCATGGAGAGTGTCGGTGAAGGACCCCAGAGGTCGGAATGAACTCGATCGCCTGGTTTCGTTGCTTTCTCCACACGAGTGCCAAACGTATGCCTTGTCATCTTCCCGTACATGCAGCCATTACAGAGCTTCTCGGACTCCGGATTGGAAACCTTGTATCCAAGTCTCTTCAACGTGGCCACTACATGACGCTTGTCTTGGTGACCCAAGCGCTCGTGCCACGTCTGGAGATCTGCTTCATCGTTTCTTGGATCTGCTACGAAATGGACTGAACATTTCGGCTGTTCAACCAGGACATCGACTCTGAATAGATTCTCTACTTTCCCGGGAAGGCGAAGCTGTCTCTTGCCATTCACATTCTCGTATAGACCGCATAGCTTCGAATTTCAGGTCTTTGTTACGGCTCATGGCTCTCTTTAAGGAAAAAACATTGCAAGCAAACCCACTGATATGCCAGACATTATGGACAACCTCTTGATGCCACTTCTTCCCAATTCGGAACTTCATCGTGATATCGCCTTCGCCGTCTGCAAACATCACCGCTTTATTTCCGACCTGAAGTGACTCTGGTGTATCGAACTTCCTGAACCGAATATACCTTGTGGCGTCATTCGTTACATGATGGGTTTCTCCGGAGTCGAAGTACCACACAGCTTCACTGGATGCGTGTGCAACCAGGCCGTTCGCGGCGAGAAGACCTTCGTTCTTCTTACTGTCGTCGATGCCATAGCTGCTTCTACTTCGTCCGCTTCTACCATCTCAGGACGCTCTCCTCGGCTCAGGACAATTCTTTGATATGTCCAAACTTGTTGCAGTTGTAGCATTTCATCCAATTTCTACGGGTTTCCTGTGGACTTCCCCAAGTCGATTTCGAGTGACCTTCGTTGCGTTTAGCTACCAACCCAGAACAGGCTTCTATGGTATTATCTTCCCGTGACGCTCGTCCAATGAGCAAGCGCTCCAACTCAGCGACAGTCTGTTTTTCTTCAGCTAACGTATCCCAAAGCATGCTGAACTCCCGATATTCATCTTGCGGCAAAGACTCGAAAATGCAGGCAATAAGAATTCAATCATCAAAAGACACATCCTTCTCCCTCTTCGCTGTGGTCTGACTTCCGTGGACTTCGTTGCTCTCATCAGCTGCGCCAAAATCTTCCTGAGTCGGTTGGATGAAATTGAAAGTGGTTGTTTATCTATTAAAATAGATAATGTATATTTGTCAGTGATATACAGAGCGGAGGGTGATATCACAAATTTTCTGGCCAATATAGACTTAATAATGAGCTCACTAGGAGGACCTACGAGTAGGAAACTAATATTGGGTGATTTTAATATTAATCTTTTAGGCAGTTGAAAGATTACTTCCTTACACTTGGTCTAACCCAATTTATTACTAGCCCGACACGAGTTACTACAGAGACGAGTACACTAATAGACCATTGTTATAGTAACTTTGAACCTCTAACAGAGGTGCTTGATGTAAAAATCTCTGACCACTATCCCATACACGCTTCTTTTGAGATAACAACTAAATTTAAGAAAACCATTAACAAAATACGAAACGACTTAATATGTAAACATTCTTGGGAAAAAGTTATAGTTGTAAAGACCCCAATGATGCCTTCGATAATTTTTTGTGGAATTCTGCCAAACCTACAAAAAAGCATTTCCATTTATCGAAGTTCCTAGTGGAGACTCCCATAATTGGATATCTACGGAAATTAAAGAAGCCCTAAAAAATAAAAACAAACTTCGTAAATTTGTGCAACAATCCCAGGTAGCAAAAACACGTGTATTTATAGTGGAATTTTAGTATTTTTCGTGGATAATACGTGTTTGAAAATTACACACGTGTAGAAAACGTGGAATTTAGGGTTAATAGCTCACGAAATACAGTTCGTGTAATTTAACACGTGATCTCCTGGTGTCTTAAAGTTTTTTAACTCAAGATGGTTTTTTGGTGTGAATTTACACGTGGCCTGAAGGTGTTTTTTAAATGTTCAATTACACGAAAATCAGTTCGTGTAATTTCACACGTGATCTCCGCGTATTTTAAAGGTTTTTAACTCACGATGGTTTTTTGGTGTGAATTTACACGTGGCCTGAAGGTGTTTTTTAAATGTTCAATTACACGAAAATCGGTTCGTGTAATTTCACACGTGATCTCCGCGTATTTTAAAGGTTTTTAACTCACGATGGTTTTTGGTGTGAATTTACACGTGACCTGAAGGTGTTTTTTTAATGTTCAATTACACGAAAATCGGTTCGTGTAATTTCATACGTGATCTCCGCGTATTTTAAAGGTTTTTAACTCACGGTGGTTTTTTGGTGTTAATTTACACGTGGCCTGAAGGTGTTTTTTAAATGTTCAATTACACGAAAATCGGTTCGTGTAATTTCACACGTGATCTCCGCGTATTTTAAAGGTTTTTAACTCACGATGGTTTTTTGGTGTTAATTTACACGTGGCCTGAAGGTGTACGAATAAAAACACTGGTTTTGGTCTTAATCGCTTCGGAAGTATATAGTTCGAGAATGTCTGAATTAATTAAAACAGATCGAACGTTATGTTGTACAGTGCCAACATGTTGAATTTGATCTAACACATGAAGTTCAGACTCAAACTTTTTTAAATTCTTGTGATTCCACCACGAAATTTGACTAGTATTACAAAATATCTGCATATATTTGCTAGATAATTGAAGAATTTCGTAGCTAAACCAACCGATTAACATTACCCTACAATGGAATAATAAATCATCGTACACAATTCCTGGACGATAACATTTAAAACTTTTATCGTGTACAGAAAAAGAACAAAAGTTTGGCGATTTTTCAATTCGCGATTCGTAGGGTGCCACAAAAAAAGGGAGTTAACTTAAAGGAATATTTAAAAAAGGGGCATTTAAACTCAATCGAACCATATGGTTCGATTACTGTTTTAGATTCTAGAAATACAGTTTTTAAACAACGTTCTTCGAATTCTCTACAAATAGTTTGTTTTTTAAAAAGATTATTCATTCTTACTACTCGAAGAGAGAGAAATTTTAACGATCGGGGCAAAGAAACTACAGGCTTTAGATAGAATTCGCCAGACATCTTGATTCTAGATTTCTCCTGGTAAAAATCCTTTACATTGAGATTTTATAGTTTAAGCCTGACCTATATTTTAAAAATTTAAAAATATTGCCTTTGGGAATAATTATTAATTTTGTAATACAAGTAAGGTTAACTAATTATCCCTATCCTTCTCAAACAAGTTTTTATAAATTAATAAAAAACAATTAATAATTACTTTTAAACAACCTAGTACAAAATGTACTTATAAAATTTCAGTTAATATACTCATCAATTACTAAAATAAACATAAAACATTAAAGTTTAACCGATATTAGTATAAAAAAGTATATAGAAGACATGAAAAAAAAACCAAAAAAATAAGATTAATAAATAACCAAGGGGTAGTTTGAAATGAGCAATAGATTGTATCCCAGATGAACTTTGTTTAAATCAGTTTTAAACAATAAATTTTCAAGAAATTTTTTAAATAATAATAATAATAATAATAATAATAAAATAAAATATAAAAAAACTAATACTAATAAAAACAAAAAAAAGATCTTTATATCAACCAACTAATTTAACCAAAAAATTTGATACCTGTCAAAAAAGATAAGAATATCATTTCTGGAAAATTTATTGGATAAAAGAGATGAAAACAAAGGATGTTTAATATAGAAAAAAGGGCTTTACACCAATCCCAACATTAAATTAATAAAACTAGTTAAAAAAGAAAAAGTAGATTATGAAGTATTAAAAAGAACCTCCACCGCCTGAATTAAATTAATAAAACTAGTTATTTTTGAAAACATGTTTAAAAAAATCTTAAACCCTTTAAAAAGAAAACATTTTAAATAAAAAATATAAAACATTTCAAAAAAATTAATATCTTTCACCAAATAAAAACAATAAAAATATAAAAAAAACACAAATAAAGTTTTAAATAAAAAATGTCACAAAATTAAAATTTTATGAGATTCGAGTCCTATTTAAAAAAATTTAATTTTTTAAAATAAATAAATAAAAAATATTGTAAATACCTTGAGTCGTAGTTGTAAAATTCGCCGACGATCGTTTAAATTGGGATTTGGAGGAGATAATTTGCAACTAAATAAAAATATTTATCTTAATTATTGTAATTATTTTTTAAAATTAGTATTCCTTACTCTAAAGTTGTAACTATTTTAACTTCTTGTCGATCCAAATCATTAATAAAAAATAACACTATCGTTCCTAATTCTAAACGGATGTTATATCTCGTTAGGCGAAAGTCATTAGTTATACTTAATTGTTTTTTTTTCGAAAGAAAGAAAGTTGTTGTAATTGATAGAGAATTAAAAGGTCGTGTTGAAGGTTCCTACGATTTCTATGTTGACGAAACCATGGGATCTTATTTAAATTTTGATATAATCGCATATGTTTTCCAATTAAGCGTAAAATTTCGTAAGAAAACCAGCCCTCAAGAGTGGCTTGAGTGTGGAACAGTAAACCGTCAAACTCAAAACCGTCGTGGGGACAGACAAAATTATTAGAATGAACGTCAAATAGACAAGAATTGTTATTGATTCTTCTAGAAAAAACTGAAGCAAAAACAGCTGGTGATAATTTGAAAGATTTTTTTATAAAGGGGCAAGCAAAAATGATTTTTTTAAAAGGTTCTACTAATGCTTGACACTCAAGAAAGACTGTTTTCATACAGTAATTTTCAACTCTAATCGAAATATCGTTAATTTTAAAAAGATTATAATTCCTAACTTTGCGTAATGCTAGATATTTAAGTGAAAAAGGGTTAATAGCGAGAGGATGAGAAATCTTACCGGAAAAAGTCAAAACTTCGCGAGAGCCCATGGTTTATAAAACGAATACGGTAAAGACAGTCTTTTTATAAGAAAAATTTTAGAAATATTTAATTTTTTACATCCTAATTTAACCTGTTTAAAATCAAGTCAAAAGACAATTTTTTATCAAATACACCCTGCAGAAATATAATTTTATCCCTTCGTTTAAATTTTATACCTCGTAGAAATATATTTCTTCCCATAGAATTTTAAAACATCTAACCCTGTAATTAACAAAATTCTTACATCTATAATCGATTTTTAAAGCAAAAATATTAAATTTCTTAGGGCGTTTTCTTTTTTGTCACGGAAAATTCAATGATAAAAAACTGATTAAATATAAAGTCCTTCAAAAAAATAATTAATAATTTTATATTTTTATACATGTCTATATTTAAATTGGCATTCACAAACAATTTTAAATACCATTTACATACCGATAAATTATAACTAGGTTCTATCCTTGTAGTATTAATCACTTTAATATTCAAGGTTTTATATTTTTGAAAAAATTAATGAAAAAATAAATTACTTTTGGTATAAAAGGGCAAAATTTTACTATTAAAACATAACAGCCTAAAATGGCTTCCACAAGCAATAGTCAAAGCTCCGCGAGTCAAGCAGTTTCAGTTTTTGATAGGCCTGAAGAGGAGATGTTATTAGATTCGGACGAATCGGATGGGGACTTTATTCAAGAGGTACGTCGTATGTCAAATATCGAAGAAGTTGGTATCGAACAATCAGTGAAAGTTAAGAAAGGTGGAGTTTCTTACGAAACTAAAACTCTGAGGAAAAAGGCGAGCGACAAGGGCATATATCTAGATATTCAGATATATTCGTATAAAAACATTAAACATCTTCCTCAAGGTGAAATCTGGAAGGGTGATTATAAAAGAGTGAAGTTCTTAGCTAACACCCTATCCATGGACGTTATCCGAATCATAAACTCAACAAACAGGCTGAAAAAGATAATTGACCAGACGGAAGGAAAAATTGTTTGCCCACCCACGAAGGCAAGTTAAACTCATTAATTAATTATTCGTAATAGTAATTAGAATAACATTTTAGACCTGGAAACGAAATTAGAATATGGAAGACTCCAGTGATTACGGTTCGGACTCTCAATTAGACTTTTCATCTTTAAACAGTTTTAATTATAAAAAGTTTTTTAAAATTAAAAAATTAAGCCCTAGAAATTCAAAAAAGTGGAAATGTAAACAACTTGATATTGAATTAGAACTAATAGACTTAAACGAAATCCCCACACATTTATTTTTTACAGTATTTGAAAAGATTCTGTCCAAAATTATCAAATACGTAAGACAAGAGACACCAGGTTTCGATTTCCTCAGATTTGCAATTCAATCGGAAAATTTAGAACATCCAATTAACATTAAATTTATTAAAATTGATCAGTTAACTGTTTCTCGAATATTTAACCATATAGCTCGCATTGCTCAATCGAAAAAAGATTTCTTACTAGATGGAGAAATTAAATTTAGTATAATTCTTTTGAAATCCCCACAGAAAATGGGAAAAACATTTTTATCATTAAAAAACAGAGACATTATTGATCTTGATGCTTTTTTGAAAACTAAAACCAATTTTTACTATATAAATAACATCGATAATTTATGCGTAGCGAGAGCCCTCACAGTCGGAAAAAACTCTGTCAAATTGCCGAGTACAAAAAGAAAAAACTTCCATTAACAAGTGTTCTTAAAGAATATAGAGCCTTAACATTCTTAAATTACAAACTAAAGCCGCTAAGCAATTGCATGATGATGTAGGAATTGCACAAGGAGCTGTAGAAATTGGTGATATAGCTAAATTTCAATCATATTTAGCCCCAAAATATCAGATAATAATATTTAACGCAACGGAAAATTTTCAAATTTATTTCAAAGGTTTCCCCCCTTCCGAAAACAAAATTCTACTTGTAAAAATTGGCACGCACGTTCATTTAGCTAAAAATCTACATTCTATTTGGGGTGGTGTAGCTTCATGTTTAGACTGTGAAATTTTTTTTATTCCACTACACATAGAAACAAGCACCAATGCTTTGACACTAGAAATATTAAATGTAAAAGGTGTTTAAGTAAAAATTTTCACGAAATTTTAGAAATTCCTTTAATTCGTTGTAAACTTTGTAATAGGTATTTAAAACAAGGCGAATGTTACAATTTTCATTTTAAAAATGAAACTTGCAAGCTTTTCCACAGATGCGAAAAATGCTGTGTTCAATTTGAAACTTTAAAAACTCACAAATGTGAAACAGCTTGCAACTCTTGTAAAATTGAACATCCTCCTAACCAGCATTATGTTAAACAGTCGACCTTTAAAAAAAACCCACGATCCTATGTATATTTTGATATTGAGACTGTAATTGAGAATAATATTCATAAACCTATTCTGTTAGTGGCACAAAGTGAAATTTTAAATCAGCCTGTGGAAACCACGGTTTTTGAAGGCCAATATTGTGTAAATAACTTTCTCAATTTTTTGTTTCAACATGAAACTATTTTACTTACGGATGGGAAACGAAAAAGAAAAACAATTAGACCGAAATTTACAAACCTCATCGTAATGGCCCATAATCTGAGATCTTTCGACGGAATGTTTATTATTTCTAAATTAATTAATCATGTCATTCCCGAGGTTATTTATGATGGAGCCAATTATATTAAAGGGGTAGACATTTGTTTTGTAGATTCTTTAAACTATATTAGTGCTCCACTAAGGCATTTTCCTAAAATGTTTTCCTTGCCTAAATCTAAAGGATATTTTCCCTATATTTTTTGGACAAAAGACACTTTGAATTATGCAGGACAAATTCCGGACGAAAAATATTTTGAACCCAATAAAATGAAAGAGTTGGAATACCGAGAATTTAAAAATTGGTATTCACACAAACAGCTCGAACCGGTCTATTGTATTAAATCAGAATCCAGAGCGTATTGTCTTTTAGATTGTAATTTATTACGCTTAGCTATGCAGAAATTTCGCATCTTATATAAAGAACTAATTGAAATTGATATCAGTAATTATGGGGGTATTTCTCTTTCTGGGGCACTTAATAATGTTTTTATTGACAAGTTTTTAGAACCATATACATTATGTACTATTCCGGCTATCGGTTTGGCAAGTAGACAGAATCAAAGCGAGAAGGAAAATAATTTAATTTTGCAAACGGTCAGATCCGCGGCCGGGGAACAGGCTGTAGGTCCGTATTTCGTAGATGGCTACTGTGAAAATCCACCCATAGTAATTGATGTAATGGGTGATTTCTGGCACGGTTGTCCAAAACATTTTTCTGGCTCGAGCTTTAATCCAATTATCGGAAAATCATTTAAAGAAATTAGAGAAAGAGAATTAGACCGAAAAGAATTTATTGTAGAAAATTTACCAAACCACACATATATTCAAATTTTTGAATGTGAGATATTAGACTTGTTCAGAAAAAATGCCGAAGTTAAAGCTTTTTTTAATACAATTAAAATTATTCCTAAAATTAACCCTAGAGATTCTTTAGTTGGACGGCGTGTAGAAACAATTAAGCTGTACCATGAAATAGACCCCTCAGTTGGAGAACAAATCCGATATTTTGACTTTTGTAGTCTGTATGCGTATTGCTTACAAAAAATGGAATATGGTTGTAAAAATGTTAAAGTTATCACACACAACTTTGATTATGCACCTGACGCCTATTTTGGAATAATTAGTTGTCGAATCCTCCCCCCAGAGACCTCTACTTACCCGTTCTTCCCTAAAGTTTTAATAAGAAACTTTATTATCCTATATGTGGTAGTTGTGTGATAAATAATGATGAAAAATGTACCCATAGTATTGATGAACGAGCTATAACGGTAGTCTTACCCTCGGTGGAAATCTACTACTCAATAAAAGAGTGTAATTATCAGCTGTTAGAAATTTGCGAGGTTTACCATTACAATATTACAACCAATTTTTTCAAACCATATATTGACTTTTTTTTAGAGAAAAAGTTAAAAATTCAGGATTTCCACCTAATATTAAAACATATCAAGAACAAAAAGAGTATTTAGACGCGATATACGAAGCGGATGGAGTAAGGTTAGAGCCTGAAGAAATTGTTGATAACCCATCCTTAAGAACTTCCGCGAAATTGGCGCAAAATTCATTATATGGAAGAATGGCCCTAAGAATGGATAAATCAACAACTAAAATCATCTATCGCTACTCCCAATTAACCGAGATTATAGCAGACACAACGAATAAATTAACAGACTTTCATCTAATCAACAACGATGTTGCCATGGTAGGTTATAAAAAAAAGTGAGCTGGCACCCACATTTTCAAAAGGTAATGTAATAATTGCTGCCTTTGTCACTAGTTACGGGCGTATTCATCTGCATAAGTTAATTAATAAGTTGGGAAAGCGTGTAATTTATTTTGACACTGACGGAGTGAAATTTACACATCTGCCAAAAGAATGGCTACCCCCCCTCGGTGGTAATTTAGGTGAACTTACGTACGAGACCCCGAATACATATATAACAAAATTCGTATCAACCGGGCCAAAAAGTTACAGCTTTAAACTTGAAAATAATCAGACAATTATAAAATTAAAAGAGATAACTCTTACCAGGGAGAATTCAGAAATCATCCATTTCGATTCTTTTAAACAGATGATTTTTGTACCAAATGCTTTTACGTGTTGGGAACTTAAGTAAAACTTTCAAAAAAAACATTTTGTAAACATGTGCTAAAAGAGAATATCTCTAGTGTCCCCTACGGCTATTTAGAATGTGAAGATGGCGAATTGTAAAATAAAATTACCATCTTTTAATTATAAGTCTAAAAAACATGTAACAAAAAACTTGCAAAACAGGTTTCATTCAATCACATAGTTATCGTAAATGAAATCTCTTCCGAAAATCGAGTAAATACTTTATTTTTAAATAACCTAAGATTTAAACTTTTAACTTCTAAAATAGAATTTTTACTAAAAAACGGGAATTAATGTATAATTTTTTTGGTGAAAGAATTATTATGATTTATTTTTTATTCAAAAATGTTATTTTTGTATGTTATTTTTTGAAAGTTTATATAACTGATGAAGGAATGGTTTTTGATAAGAGACATATTATACTTTAATAAAATAATTTTTTAAATTTAAAATGTGTTTGTTTATTTTTACATATATTCTATAAATCAGTCAATTTACTAACAAACTACGTAGTATGTTGTCTTTGTTTAAACAGTAATGTCTTATATAGAATTTCTTTCACCGTTTCGAATGATGGTGTCAGGGCCTACTATGTCGGGCAAATCATTTTGGACGAACTCACTAATTAGATGGAGGAATGAATTAATCGATAAACCTATTAAAATTATTTATTGTTATTCGGTTTGGCAATCAGGTTACCATGATTTATCTCAGTTTTTAACCGATATAGAGTTTATTCAAGGACTACCTCCAATGAACAGCGAGTTTTGGGAATCAAATAGAAATTCATTACTTATTATTGATGATCTAGCAGACGAACTTTACAAAAATGACCAAATTGCTAAATTGGTTACCGTCGACAGTCATCATTATGAAATTTCAGTCGTATTAATCTCACAAACCCTATTTCCTCGAGGGAAACAATCTCGTTTAATCTCTCTTAATATGTCATATCTAAATCTGTTTAAATCTCCTCGAGATTTAAGTCAAGTTCAATATTTAGCCAATCAAATATCTCCAAATAATACAAAAATAATTAAAATGGCCTACGATATGGCTACTAGAGAACCTTACAATTCCCTATTTATAGACACATCTGTCACCACTCCAGATAACTTACGATTAAGATCGTACACATTTAATCAAAACGGACCACAAATGGTAGTTTTTTCCAATAATAAATAATTTACTATATTATTAGCAACTTCATTAAAGACAATGGCTCCAAAAAAGATGGTACGTAAAAAAACGACTCCTATTGCAAATCCCTCTGACAGGTTTAAAACACACTATCCATATTTAAATTTATTGTATAAATCTAAAGGAGGGATACGTAAAACTTTATTAGCTAACAGTTCTCCAACGCAATTAAAAGCCTTACAGACCATTTGCAAAAACTTGAAAGGGGGTGGAATTATATTATCTAAAGCCAAAAAAAAACAACTTTCTAAATATAAAAAAGCAATACGGTTTTTGGCCAGTCCGAAAATTTCGCAAAAAAGGAAGCGTGCTCTAATAATTCAGAAAGGTACGGGATTCTTCATACCGGCTCTACTAGGATCTATCGTTCCTTTAATTGCCAATTTATTCAATAAAAGATAAAATGAAAAAAATTATTTTAGTTCCCGCATCGAGTGTCGGACAAATATCTCAAGAAAATAAACAGCTTGTTTCTCCCCAGGAAACATATTATAACTTATTAGATAATGAGCTGCAAAATATATTAACTTCTAATTTAAACAGCCGCTCCAAATTACGAGAATTTCTAAAAATACTGAGCGAGGCCAGATAAATGAGGAAAGCGATACCGGTACCTAAAGTTGAAATTACAAACTTTCAAGCACCCGTACCTGTTGCCCCATTAAATTCCCCGTTCACCTCGCAAATTTATTCACCCTTCGAAACGCCCGAGGGAGTTAACGCTGGCGAAGCTGCAGAGCTGCGTCTAAATACTATGACACGGAAAATGAAAGACTATCTCAGCGAGAGAGAAAACGAACAGACTAGGGGAGAGGCCAAATTCCCGAGTCTCTTAAAGACAGTAGATTCTTGGAAAAGGAAATCATCTACGCCGATTGTTAAGCAACACAAGACAATTACTGATGATAGAATGCATAAATCAAGAAAATGAAATATTTGAAGAATACTTAGAAAATACCGATATTGGAAGTCAATTAAGCAAGGAAGATGATTGGGATCGAGAGCTAGGTTCTGAGGAGGGTGCTGTTGGTGGCGTTCTAACATCACCGCAAAAAAAATTAAAATCACCATCGCCTAAAAAATCTCCCAGGCCAAAAAGACAGACCAGGCCTCCTTCTCGCTGACAAGAATAATAAAAATGTGTAAAAATAATTATGTATGAAATAAATAAACATTTTTTTTATTCTAAACAAATCGATTTATTTCGTTTCCACTCTTTCATCAAATGAATACATATATTCAACAACGCTAAACTATCATTTCTTTTTAAATCGAAATTATACGATTCGTTAATTATTTTACTGTAAGAAATCCCCATACATCTCGAGGTTAGAAAATAAATTACATGTGGTCCGCAGTTTTGGCTTTTATTTGATTGAAATTTATGAGTATTGTATTGAATACGCTTGCTATATCGCTCTAGCAAAAATCCATAGTCATGATGTGATCGTCCTAGAGAACAAAAAAGTCCAGAGTGTCGCCCGATTTGTAAACAGCCGTCCAATGAGACCCTGGAAGAGTGTCAGGATCGGTGTTGATTACCAAACAATATGATTTTTTTTTAATTGGAACTTTTGGTAATCTATTAGCTGGAAACACTCCGATAAATTTATCTCTCGAGCGGGGGTCACACTTAAGTATAGATTGGATTTGATTAGTGTTCATCTTTCACGTCACTGTCAAAATGCATAATTTTTCATATTGATCTTTTGTTAAGTTGATTCCCCTGATAGATGGCTTCAAACTTCTTTCTTAAAATGTCGCACGTCGAAAGTCTCGTTACATTTTACGAGGTACGTGTCTCTTCCTAGACCGTTTGCTTTGTCACAAACTCCAATGTCTAGGCTATATTCGGGACTTCGTTTTTTGAATTTCATCGCGGATGACACTATTGTGGCGCTAACACCAAATATTACGATCGCGAGACCCAGGAGAACGTGTACTTAACCCATGGTTAACAAAATGTTGAATAAAGCTTGTAGCGCTCTACACTTGAATTTTAACTATTTCTTGAGCGTAAAATGCCCCTTTAATTATATTGCCGGTCAAATCTTTCACAATATACATACAGGGATATCTCGTAATCACTCTATGAATTTCAAATATTTCGGCTGTAAACGTTCCCCTGTATGCTTTATCAAATGATGATTTTGCAACGGCTAAGCGAACCTTATCCCCAATTTTTAAAGTTGGCTTCCCAATCATGCTAAGGTTACCATAATTTTTTTTTCCAAATTGCCGATTCATTGTTTTTATTGACATCTTTAGGCGCGATTCCCGTTGTTGAATGTTTTCGAGCGTTATAAGATTTTGCAATTAATGGTAGTTTATTAAGATAATGTAAATCGCCGGTCTTTGTAATTATTTTAAAAATTTTGGATTTTACCGTGCGAACCAGTCTCTCAATCATAGAGGCCTTTTTCTCGGAGTATGTGAGGTAATGGTGGATGTTATAACGCTTTAAGAGAGCGCGAAATGGGGCGTTCCTAAATTCTGACCCTGCGTCGGTACATAAATTAAGGGGTACCCGTTTTTTGAAAATCTCTCTAAAGGCCTTCACAATCTCGCTCGAGGTTTTGTTTTTTATTTGATGAATAAAAATGAATTTACTTAAAATATCCTAAACTAAGAGTGAAAAACGGTAATTGTTATTAAAAGTTTGTAAAATAGGGAGGTCTAATAAATCGTCCATAAATGTCTCGTCAATAGTTGTTACGTATAATTTGTTACGTTTAAAATTTAATCTCCTAGCTCTGTGTTGTGTGTAAGTTGGTTGTTTATTAAGAAAATTTTTAATTTCTTTTTCCGAAATTTTGGGAAAAGTTTTTCTTAATGTAACACTGTTAGAATGACTGTGTGGGTTTTCAACATCGTAATAAACTTTACTTAATTGTTTGTCTGTTTTTGACACCACCATCTTTAAATGTATGTGTAGTAATAATAAAAACAGACTATAGTAAAAGTTTTTATTTTAATAAATTAAATCACATTTTAAGTTTGAAACATTTTGAACAATATCAAAATATAATTGACTTTCTACTATTAAGGGGTCAAGGCCAAATTCCTTTTGGAACCTAACAACAATATGATCGTAGTTTAATTGGGGAATGGCTAATAATATCATATTTTCAACTCGGTCTTCAAAATTTGTGCTAAATCCTAGTTTACAAGAGACATCGTGAGTAATCGAAGATTTACAATGTGGATTCTCACAATTTTCGGTAAATTCCAACATTTTATCCGTGAGCTCATGTACAATTATGTCACGCATAATATTTTTTGCTGACAAAATTAAATTAATCTCCTGATCAATTGTATGTTTACAATGCTTTAATCTTTTCCACCCTGCTTGGTTGAGAGTAAAACCATAATTTGTTGAATAAAAAAGATGATACAAATGGTTTTTTCCTCTTGCGCAAGATCGTACATCCACGAGTTTTTCCTTTTGTCCCTTGAAACAGTCGATTTTTATCTTTGAACCTTCAAGAGGGAGCCAGGAATGAAAACTAGCAACTTGGTCTTCAAAAAATCAGTTATTTCCTTTTCGAATGTGAATAAAGATTGCCAGGCTTCCAAACTCAGTTCAAATTCGGCGCAAGTGTCTAGTCTGTAAATTTTGATGGATGGGTTGACATAACCTATCACCGATACTTCTTGTTTAGGCGAGAGACTGTGAGTTCGAGACATCTTTACCACTACGATTTCACGAAACAACTAACCAATCTTTGCCCTCGTTGATTGTTTTTATTCCGTAATATACGTAACTTGACGCTCGGTTTTCGTATTCTCCAATAATAATTATGTTTTGAATATTAGTTAAGGGGGAAGAAAACTTCATTACCATCAGTAAACTACCATTTCGTTGAATTGAGAGATTGTTAGAATTTGCCGAAGAATCGTACGTTAAATCAAACGCGAATAATGTATTACCGTTTTTATAATTTTCGTAATCAATACAATTACCAGAGTTATTTCCGATTAAATCCATTGCCGAGAAAAGTGAATAATATGACCTAGTGTAGAGGTTTTTATTAAAATCTGGAGTTAGAGCAGTTTCTGTTATATTCTGGTCGTCTAATGAAAGTTGTAAGAACGAGAGATTATTATGGTTAAATTGAAAAGGGTTTTCTTGACTGGCGCCATTGTACGCAGAATTGTTTACCTTTCCGATTATTACCCGATTTGGAATTTTACCTAAAAAAATATTTGACTTCACGAAATCGCTCGCGCCTGTTGAGATTGTCAGAGTTTTAACAACAGTTTGTGTTAGATCGTACAACGCTCTTTGTTTATGAAGTATCGCATTATGTAATTCGTAATTGCCTTTCTATCTCTTCAATTTTAAAAGTATATCCTAATTAATTCTATATTTTTAACATTAACAAGTCTCCAAATTATACCAACTTTTAACCAATTTTCCCCAATTGTACTAATTTTTAACAGAATTTCCTAAATTATTCTAATTTTTACCATAAGCCAACTTAATTTCAAAACTATGGTCTATTTATGAAAATTGAGTTTTGTACGTATTTGGAATCGTTTCATTTTTATCCCTAAAATGGGTGATTTGTAGGAAATTTATATTATTTTTATTGGCTTTACGATATTTCAAGTTAATTTATAAAATTTATAAATGAGTTTAATTAAATTAATAATTAAGTTTCGTTCGTATATTGAATCGGTATTTATTTATAATAATTTTTTCACCTAGATTAATTTTTTTTATCCCCCACACTCTCGATCCAGCTCCCTACTATACGTGTCCATTTATAAAATCAAAATTGAACCGTCATGAATAATCCATATAAACGTAAAAGACGCGGGCGTCTTGAAGTCCAAGTTTCGTTTCCACTGAAATAGAAACAACAAGAGGAAAGGGTCTTTCTGGTGACCTAACTTTTAACATTGCTGGACGTTTTATATTTATTATGTTCTGTTACTTTTAGTCATATGGATTTCCATTCATTCGAGGAAGTTAGTGAAATAGTGGAAGAGTATAATAGGACGTGGTTAGATATGCAAGAAATAAAAGAGCATTTGGACGAAATGGAAAACCATTTAAAAAAGTGGGAATTGAAGTTAGAAGAAGCTTGTCAATGGGAAATTGTACTGAGAAATAAAGTTAAAGTTAATAGTTAGTGTAGGGAGCTGTTGGCTCGCGTGGCTTGCAGGGCTTGCCACCACCCTCCTACGCATTGTAACCCGGCCACCTGAATTAAAAGGCTTTAAAAGTCGCTCGATGACTTAGGCCTAGGGTGGTGCCTTGGGTATTAGCCTAGCTGATTATTATTATTATTATTATTATATAAAACCAAATACAATTGGATTGAAAATATTGCAAAATAGTTGGAAGGGAGCAGAGAAGTAAAGGGATAATATTGTATGTCATTGATTGGCTTAAGACCTGTTATATATAATATAAAATAAAATATGAAATAAAATAAAATATAAAATAAAATAGGAAATAAAATAAAATATAAAATAAAATATGAAAAAAAATAAAATATATAAAAATATAAAAATATAAAAATATAAAAATATTAAAATTACTAATTTTTAACAGAATTTCCTAAATTATTCTAATTTTTGCCATAAGCCAACTTAATTTTAAAATTATTGTCTATTTACGAAAATTGAGTTTTGTAGATATTTTGAATAGTTTCATTTTTATCCCTGGTTAAAAGTTATTATAATTGGGGATATTTTGTTAAAAGTTAGTATAATTTGTGAGATTCTTTTAAAAAAACTGCATAGTTTTGGTTATTTTCAAACAAAAATAGAAAATTAAAGCCTGCTTTTTGATTTTGGATACCTCGGAGCTTAATAACAACGCTAATCACTTGCATCTTGTAAAAAACAGTAACCTGAGATTAGAATTAAAATTTGCCAAACCGTTACCGGAGCCGATTTCCATTCTAATTTACGCTGAGTTTCTTTAAGTATTTTTTCAATCCTTATACCTATATTTACATATTGGAATTGTTACAAAAGGTTCTTTTAAACGTAACTTAGTACATTAATTTATTTTGGAAGTTCAAAACGTATTAAGAGCCCTTCAAAGTACTATAAAAGGATTTCATTTACAAACTAAATTAATATTTTCTTCAAACTTTCAATTCGTTATAATTTGAATTTAAATGAAAACATCATGGATTATAGGTGCGTAATCTACTATTAGACCGAACGGATTAAAAAATACTTAAAGTAAGTGGTTTTACTGATAATCTCTAAAGGAATTTAACTTTAAAGGGTATCTTAGATTATTGTTTTTAATTTAATTCAAGTTCAAAACGTATAAAGAGTCCTTCAAAGTACTTTAAAAGGATTTTATTTACGTACTAAATCCATATTTTTTTTCAAACTTAGAAGTTAGTTTGTATGAAATACTTACTAATACCTGAAAAATGGAATTTAGGGTGGATAAGATTTGTAAATATCATTTGAAACTAATAATTTTCACGCTTTACTTAAGTCAAGCAATTACATTTTTTAAAAATGAAAGAAGTTTAACAATATATCAAGGTATTACACTCAGGTAAAAAAAATAATTGCATTATGTTTTTATATTTCTTTCTTAATTACAGTGATGCTTAAAAGCAAACCTCAAATCTAGAAAACAAAGTTTTTTTAACAAGGGATAAATTTATTTAAATAGATGCTTTGGTGACATCTAACGGCGGCAATGGAAAATAATAAACAAAATACTAAAAGTATCATGTGTTATTAAAATTTTAATTGCTATATTAAATTTATGGTATGTACTTGGACCCATTCTGGTATTTGAAATAGCTTAATATATGAAGAAAGTAAACATATTTCTTAAAGCATAGAAAGCGTTATTATTTTTATAATTTATTAATTAACTATTAATATGGTTACATTATTTACATAGGGTTATTAGTTAAAAAGATCCAAGTACCTTTAAAGCTCACCAATACATAAATGTAATATTTAGTTGCATAATCTTATCGGTATTTATATTATCAATAAACACAAAAATACAAAACCTGATACATTAAATTATGAATTTGTACTTTAAACAATACCTGCATTTGAAATTATATAGCCTAAAAACCCACAGCTAATAAATAAAATTACATCAAGGTTTTCAAATCAGTATTGACATAATCAAAGATAATAAAAACTTTCAGGGGAGCCCACCGCGCTCCTCTCAGACCCAACCGCGGATTACCCTAGGGTGCGGCGCAGAGATAAAAGTTACCGCGGGTGGGTCTGAGCGGAGCGCGGTGGGCTCCCCTGAAAGTTTTTATTATCTTTGATTATGTCAATGTGTTTATCTCCCTGATAAGAAAATTCTACTTTCAAAAATCTATAAATGTAAACTTTAATCGTGTCCATTGTTTAAATCACAATTGAACCGTCATATTACTATAAACCATATAAACGTAGAAACCGAACGTTTACGCGTCATAGTGGAAGAGAGCATAGAACTTGAAAGATAAAGTGAAACACGCGAACTAGTTTAAACAGTCTCTCAGTTCGAAACTAAATCTAGAATAATTGACATCGTGAATCAGTACCATTAGAACTTTTTGTAATGTTGTATACCATTGACTAGCTTAAGTCCTGTAAAAATTGTGCGATTTAATATTAAAATAAAAATAATATACATAAATATCAATATTGAAATATTTATAGAAATAAAAGGTAGAAAATAAAAGGTAGAAAACGGAAGATATCTTATTTTTTAAAACATTTCTTAATTTCTTTATTGACTTAAAATATTTACACTATTTTACAAATTTTGATTCGGTTTAACGTCGTAATTTGTATATGAGTTAGTGTACAATTCCTCGTCGGGTAAAATATTCTGTCCATAGCCATTTGGAGATAATTTCTGCACAAATTTACAATATTTATAATTTTTCCAAAGGTACGAATCTATGATTAAGAGATAAGTAAGTTGTATATAAAACAGTTCTGAATAGAAAATTAATATAAATAATAATGTTTTTAATATCTGTTTAATAAATAATATTTATACTAATTAAAGGTGGCAGATGTTTTCGCAAACAACCAGTGTACTTTTTATCAAATATTGTAAACAATTTAAGCAGCGTGCCTATATTATTCTGTCTGCGTATCTAATTTTTTTTTAAATTTAATTTCCATCTGTATGCATATGGATAGAGCATACCTTCGTTTATCGGAGCGAAGATCGTGTGGTACAGCTTAAATTTGCTTTAATTACCCTGAAATGATAAGATTACGATTATTCGTTCTACAGCTGAACAGAAAATGACATAGCGAACGAATTTTCCAGATTTCTTTTGAACCTCCATCCGTAAATGCTAAAAGAAAAACCTCGTCCTTCACCATAAGAAAGAAAAATGGGGAATAGGATTTAGTTTTGGTTATCGTTTTGTTTATACTGTAATAGCAACAATACTAAGATGACTTTTCGATAAAGGATTAGTTTTGCAGAACTTTTTATATTATCGCGTTTTGATCCTTATTACCGTATGGATTTCAACACAATTGAAGAATATAAAACACAATGCAAATAATTTAATTCTTTTAACTGATAATACTGATTTGAAAACCTTGATGTAATTTTATTTATTAGCTGTGGGTTTTTAGGCTATATAATTTCAAATGCAGGTATTGTTTAAAGTACAAATTCATAATTTAATGTATCAGGTTTTGTATTTTTTGTGTTTATTGATAATATAAATACCGATAAGATTATGCAACTAAATATTACATTTATGTATTGGTGAGCTTTAAAGGTACTTGGATCTTTTTAACTAATAACCCTATGTAAATAATGTAACCATATTAATAGTTAATTAATAAATTATAAAAATAATAACGCTTTCTATGCTTTAAGAAATATGTTTACTTTCTTCATATATTAAGCTATTTCAAATACCAGAATGGGTCCAAGTACATACCATAAATATAATATAGCAATTAAAATTTTAATAACACATGATACTTTTAGTATTTTGTTTATTATTTTCCATTGCCGCCGTTAGATGTCACCAAAGCATCTATTTAAATTAATTTATCCCTTGTTAAAAAAACTTTGTTTTCTAGATTTGAGGTTTGCTTTTAAGCATCACTGTAATTAAGAAATAAATATAAAAACATAATGCAATTATTTTTTTTACCTGAGTGTAATACCTTGATATATTGTTTAACTTCTTTCATTTTTAAAAATGTAATTGCTTGACTTAAGTAAAGCGTGAAAATTATTAGTTTCAAATGATATTTACAAATCTTATCCACTCTAAATTCCATTTTTCAGGTATTAGTAAGTATTTCATACAAACTAACTTCTAAGTTTGAAAAAAAATATGGATTTAGTACGTAAATAAAATCCTTTTAAAGTACTTTGAAGGACTCTTTATACGTTTTGAACTTGAATTAAATTAAAAACAATAATCTAAGATACCCTTTAAAGTTAAATTCCTTTAGAGATTATCAGTAAAACCACTTACTTTAAGTATTTTTTAATCCGTTCGGTCTAATAGTAGATTACGCACCTATAATCCATGATGTTTTCATTTAAATTCAAATTATAACGAATTGAAAGTTTGAAGAAAATATTAATTTAGTTTGTAAATGAAATCCTTTTATAGTACTTTGAAGGGCTCTTAATACGTTTTGAACTTCCAAAATAAATTAATGTACTAAGTTACGTTTAAAAGAACCTTTTGTAACAATTCCAATATGTAAATATAGGTATAAGGATTGAAAAAATACTTAAAGAAACTCAGCGTAAATTAGAATGGAAATCGGCTCCGGTAACGGTTTGGCAAATTTTAATTCTAATCTCAGGTTACAGTTTTTTACAAGATGCAAGTGATTAGCGTTGTTATTAAGCTCCGAGGTATCCAAAATCAAAAAGCAGGCTTTAATTTTCTATTTTTGTTTGAAAATAACCAAAACTATGCAGTTTTTTTAAAAGAATCTCACAAATTATACTAACTTTTAACAAAATATCCCCAATTATAATAACTTTTAACCAGGGATAAAAATGAAACTATTCAAAATATCTACAAAACTCAATTTTCGTAAATAGACAATAATTTTAAAATTAAGTTGGCTTATGGCAAAAATTAGAATAATTTAGGAAATTCTGTTAAAAATTAGTAATTTTAATATTTTAATATTTTTATATTTTTTATTTTATTTCATTTCATTTTATATTTTATTTTATTTCATATTTTATTTCATATTTTATTTTATATTTTATTTTATTTCATATTTTATTTTATATTTTATTTTATTTCATATTTTATTTTGTATTTTATTTTATTTCATATTTTATTTTATATTTTATTTTATTTCATATTTTATTTTATATTTTATATAACAGGTCTTAAGACAATCAATGACATACAATATTATCCCTTTACTTCTCTGCTCCCTTCCAACTATCTTGCAATATTTTCAATCCAATTGTATTTGGTTTTATATCTTTAACTTTATTTCTCAGTACAATTTCCCATTGACAAGCTTCTTCTAACTTCAATTCCCACTTTTTTAAATGCTTTTCCATTTCGTCCAAATGCCCTTTTATTTCTTGCATATCTAACCACGTCCTGTTATACTCTTCCACTATTTCACTAACTTCCTCGACGAATGGAAATCCATATGACTATAAGTAACAGAACATAATAAATATAAAACGTCCAGCAATGTTAAAAGTTAGGTCACCAGAAAGACCCTTTCCTCTTGTTGTTTCTATTTCAGTGGAAACGAAACTTGGACTTCAAGACGCCCGCGTCTTTTACGTTTATATGGATTATTCATGACGGTTCAATTTTGATTTTATAAATGGACACGTATAGTAGGGAGCTGGATCGAGAGTGTGGGGGATAAAAAAAATTAATCTAGGTGAAAAAATTATTATAAATAAATACCGATTCAATATACGAACGAAACTTAATTATTAATTTAATTAAACTCATTTATAAATTTTATAAATTAACTTGAAATATCGTAAAGCCAATAAAAATAATATAAATTTCCTACAAATCACCCATTTTAGGGATAAAAATGAAACGATTCCAAATACGTACAAAACTCAATTTTCATAAATAGACAATAGTTTTGAAATTAAGTTGGCGTATGGTAAAAATTAGAATAATTTAGGAAATTCTGTTAAAAATTAGTACAATTGGGGAAAATTGGTTAAAAGTTGGTATAATTTGGAGACTTGTTAATGTTAAAAATATAGAATTAATTAGGATATACTTTTAAAATTGAAGAGATAGAAAGGCAATTACGAACGAGATGATGATTTAAAAAAAATAATTTTTCAATGAACTGTAAAACGCTTCTATAGATGGCAGCCTTGTCTCAAAAATTTATTTTCCTTAAAAGGTGTTATACATTCGATAAGCAGTGACGAGAATTCCCGTCAATCAGAGTAATATTTTATCAGTATATCTCAAATTTTTCTGAGTTTTCATCAACATACCAAGAAACAAGATCCCCAATGCAGAAAACTACGTGAAAACGCGCCGGTGTCGAAAAACGTGCTCATTCGCGGAAAAACTACGAGGGAAACGCCTTTATACGGAAATATACGCGGTAAACGCACTCGTATGCGGGAAAGTTCCCGGAAAAACCCCAACTACCCAATGCCACACGCGTCTTATATAACAGTTTATCTCTTTAAAGTATTGAATCACTCGACATAATAAAATGAAGTTTAAAAATATTTCCATTCTACGTCACTTTAACAACGAATATTCCATGACGTCAAAACACTCCATGTTTTAAATTCAAATTAACCGCGCCTCCCGGGTAATCCGCGCACGCGTGCTATCTCCTAGGTTATCACTTTTTACATCATTTCATCTTATTACGTACGATAAAACTTGATAAGATATACGTTCAAGTACCATATAAGTGTACTCTTGAAATTTGAGATAAGCGGAGATAAATGAACAAGTTGGCCTGAACACAATATGTTGATATACGAAAAAACAAATCGTCGCGAGAAATATCATAAATACATTGACTTTTCGACGATTTTACCCCCATTTTACCCCTTAAATCCCGGATCTCGATCCCGAACCTAAACCTGAACCTGGGACTGGCGTGTCGACCTTACCTTCCTTCTACTAACCTCACTATAAATTGCAATGGACTGCTCACATAAATGGCACCCTGGATGTATATTAGTTTACTGATATCGGCAGCTTCTTCCGAGTAAAGACGGAATTCCTACACTGTGCTGATTAGACCCAAATGAGTGAAACCGGTGTTATTTGAATCTTTGGCTGAAATTTTGACTTTTGATACCAACCATACCTTCAAGAAAATATCAAAAATGGTATTCCGCTCATTGACGCCCTAAAGATCTCGCTCACCCCGCCGTGAACCTCTATGGGCTAGTGAATGTGTCAGAGTTCACTTAGGAATTGCTCAGTGGGGCTTCCTCGCTGAGTGCATCAACGTTACGTCCATTTAGATTAAGAAGATTAAAATTACTTATTGCTTTAACAAAGCAACCAGTTCAAAGACCCAAATCGTAGGCTTTTTAAGAGCTATGGCTTATTAGAACAGTCTGGAAAGCTTATGGTGAAGATGTGGGAACTTGTCAACAGCCTAGATCTATGAAAATTAAGTCTTAAATTAAACAATTAATAAGTCGGATCTAATTCTAAACGCAATCTTAATAAGTACGATAAATTAATTTACCCTTAAGCAAAATCCTTCCAACGTCTGTCGCTAGTTTGTGAGGCGGGAAACGAATATTCGAAAAAGTGGCAAATCACTTTTATTTTATGAACCAGAAAGTTTAAAATACGACAAAATTTCTTTTACTACTTTGTGGGCAGAAAATAACACAACTTGGGCTGGTGCTATAAAACATAAATAACCCAAAAGCCTTGGTGAAACCCAGCTACCCAAAAAAGTTGTAAAAACCCGAATTGGGTCAAAAGGGACTCAAAGTGGGTCAAATTTCGAATAGTATCGGAGTGCCATTTAATTCACATGAAATTTCAACTGGAGGTATTATTTTATTTGAATCATTAAAATTGGATAATTTATGATCGTGATAATTTTCTTCATTTATGGTTGTTATTTCTTCTGAGTTATCAAAATGATATAAATCATATTCTTGGTTTTCTTCTGCATTTGATAATTGTTCATCAGTGAGATCTACATAATTTGTGGAATTGTTATTGTTAGTTGTATATCTATTTCTTTCCCGGGTAAATTGCATTTGTCCTCTGGAATTTCCTCGAGCTTGACTGCTGGAATATCCACCTCGTCTCTGATAGGTTCCTTTTTTACGACATGCTTTGGCAAGGTGTCCTTTGGTATTACAAAAAAAACATGTCGACTCTTTGTAAAAACATTCCCATTCTGGGTGTTGATTAGAATTACAGCGAATACATGAAACATTGGATGGGTTGGAAAAGTGATCTTGGGCACGTCTGGGAGTTAAAGATTTATTTTGAAAATTGTCCCTTGAAAAAGTTGGATATCGTGACTGAGGACAATTTGTTTGAAGTCTTCCATGTCCACTATGACCTCTGGACTGATGAATGTGAGAATTTGGAAGCGTCGAGGTTTTTCGTTGTTGGTTACGTTTGTATATAGACATTTTATTAATTTGTTGATCATTAGTTTTAGTACTAGTAATGTCACGAGATTCTTTATCAATTTGCTCCACTGACATTGCAATGTCTAAAGCCTTTTGAAAATCCAATTGTCTTTCAGCCAATAATTTTTCTTTATTGCGTCATTATTTACTCCACTTAAGAGGCGGTCTCTTAACATGACATCTAATGTATTACCAAAGTTACAAAATTCAGCCAGTGTTCTTAGTGCTGCAACATATGATGAAATAGATTCACCTTGCTCTCTATTTCGTTTATAAAACTTGTCACGTTCCACGACTTCATGTGGTTAAGGTTCCAAATGTGCATTAAGAATGTCAACTATTTCTTGATATGTTTTGTCTTCAGGTTTGTCGGGTGCCACTAAACTGCGTAATAAGGTGTACATTGGCGTTCCCATAAATGTTAATAATTGAGCTCTTTTCTTCACTCTAACTGCAGTAATAGCTGTTTGATGTCAGGCAATGATTGCGGGATCATTTGATAGCGTAGCTGGAGGTTCAATGATATCAGCAGCAATGAAATATTGATTTAAGCGCTCAATGTAGATTATCCATTTGTCATTTGCCATATCAAATGGTGGAAAATTTCCATAAAATGTTGTAGCCATTTTGGTGTTATTGTTATGTACTGAATGTTATTACTTGATATGCTTGAGTGAGTCTTATAACTTCATTGTCTTGATAGCTTCGTATGCTGGATAACTTCGTATGCTTGGTAACTTCGTATTCTTGATAACTTTGTATTCGTGATAACTTTGTATTCTTGATAACTTTGTATTCTTGATAACTTTGTATTCTTGATAACTTTGTATTCTTGATAACTTTGTATTC
Source organism: Leiobunum rupestre (assembly GCF_980474605.1). Lineage (NCBI taxonomy): Eukaryota > Metazoa > Arthropoda > Arachnida > Opiliones > Sclerosomatidae > Leiobunum > Leiobunum rupestre. The sequence continues at coordinate 40,697,720 of NC_143387.1, forward strand.
TTGATAACTTTGTATTCTTGATAACTTTGTATTCTTGATAACTTTATAATCTTGATAACTGTATAATCTTGATAACGTTATATTCTTGAGAACGTTATATCCTTGATAACTTTATATTATTGATAACTTTATATTCTGGATAATTTTTTAATTCCTGATAACTTTTTATTCGTGATTTCTTGACAACTGTTTTTATTACGTATTTTCTGTCTTCGTTTTTAGTTCCACATCTATATGTATATATAGAGTGGGACTATTGTTTTCGTTTGAATGTTGTGAAGTGTCGTCGTCGTCGTCGTCGTCGTCGTCGTCGTCGTCGTCGTCGTCGTCGTCGTCGTCCACATTTGCAACATCTTCCATATCTTTTGAACGGGGTGACATAACCCCACCGTTTTTTCTAAGAATGCTTAATATGGTTGCCACTATCTGCACAACCAAGTTTCACGGGTTAAATTTAGTTAGCGGCGCTTTGCCAGCCCCTTCTATCCGACCCCCCTTAGTCACTTCTAAAAAAAATACGCAGCCTTGCAATTTTGGTTACGATTGACTTTTAAATTTCGTTTAAGTGTTAATCTATATAACCGCTATACCTCTACAATGTGCGCACGTTTCAGCTCTGTCGTGGAAGCAGGGGGCGCAAAAGCCCCCCTTTTCCGATTGTGAGCGTTGATTTACGCACGCTGATTATTACCCAACTGAGTGACTTAAAAATTTAATTTCTTTTTTAAATTACGTATTTATTTTAGCTCTAACGGTTTGCCAGGTTTCGGTGCCCTAGGAAAATTAGGGGCCCTTGGGCGCCGCATAAACCACATTCCCGCTGACGTTCGTTTTTGCCTTACGCAGAGTGCGTGTTTTACGTCTCGAAGCCGCGTATGGCCAGAAGAAATAAATAAGTGTGACACTTAGAGTGCGTAATTTACATATCGAAGCCGCGTATGGCCAGAAGTAACAAATAAGTGTGACACTTGCTTATCATAGCCGTGGATGGCCAGAAGTAACAAATAAGTGTGACACTACTTATCGAAGCCATGTATGACCAGAAGTAACAAATAAGTGTGACACAAGTGTGTATTGCCAACGCTATTCGCGTGCGATTTTAGGTATAAATTTGAAACTTGATGAAGTTATTAGGATGGGTATTGCGGATATTTTACCAGAATTATTTTTAATTTAACCAAGGCTTAGCGTGCTTTGGCCTAATTTTAACGCTATTCACGTGCAGTCTGAGGTATAACTTTGAAACTTGAAATAGTTATTAGGATGGTCATTGCTGATATTTTACCAGACTTAATTTTAATTTAACTAAGGCTTAGCATGCTTTGGCCTAATTTTAACGCTATTCGCGTGCGGTTTGAGGAATATCTTTGAAACTTGATTTAGTTATTAGGATGGTCATTGCTGATATTTTACCAGACTTAATTTTAATTTAACCAAGGCTTAACTTATTTTGGTCTAATTTTAACGCTATTCGCGTGCGATTTGAGGTATAACTTTGAAACTTGATATAGTTATCAGGGTTCGTATTGCGGATATTTTACCAGACTTAATTTTAATTTAACCAAGGCTTAGCTTGTTTTGGCCTAATTTTAACGCTATTCGCGTGCGATTCGAGGTATAACTTTGAAACTGGATGTAGTTATTAGGATGGTCATTGCTGATATTTTACCAGACTTAATTGTAATTTAACCAAGGCTTAGCTTGTTTTGGCCTAATTTTACCGCTATTCGCGTGCGATTTGAAACTTGATGTAGGTATTAGGATAGGTATTGCGGATATTTTACCAGACTTAATTTTAAATTAACGAAGGCTTAGCATTTTTACGCAGTCTTGACTGGATTTGAGATACGGTGCTCAAACATTTTATACATTTAAGAAGCTGAAGTCTGAGCCTATGTTTAACTCTTTTAACGCGCGCCAAGGGTTAGTGAGCGTATGCGAATTTTCTTCGTAGTTCCTAGTGGATTTGAGATACGGAGCTCAAACTTACAATACAGATAAAGAAGCTTACGTCTGACGTAATGCTTAACCTTTTGACACGCGCCAAGGCTTAGAGAATAATTAATTAATTCATCCATGTGGAACTAATATTACGGCCTTGGCCGACTTGTTAACCCTGGTTTCTTTGTTCTCTCACAGCGGCCGTTTTCGTTCCGTTTTTAGTTTTAGTTAGGGGAGGACAAGGGTCGACTGACGTTTGAGGCTTAACAACTCTGGGGTAGTGTCATACTTGAAAATCTTGATTGTGAAGTAGAAAAAAAAACCTCTCCGTCGCCAGTTGTTAGGGTTTGTTCTTCCTAACTTTGGGTTCTTTTGTTTAATGAATAGTTACTCATATTTAACTGTAATAATACTTTAATATTTAATCATTTACATTCTGACTGTTCCAAAGAGCTACCCCAGGAGAAGTGCTTGTCCCGGCTGTTTCCTAATTCGCTTTCTTGGTTACAGTATCAACGCGTCACTTACAGCGCCATCACGCGGAGTTTACAATAATTAATGATATATAAAATATACATAATCTACAATCCTAACAACAAAGTTCCAGACAGAAGAAAAAGCCTGATTTTTTTTCCAAAAGCGTTTAAACGAGGCATAACGACCTCAAATGTTTCTTTTGTTAAACAGGATAATTTCTTTTGTCTGGCCAAGTGTTAGCGCCCTTTACTTTATATCTTTGAGGGCCACGTTGCTTATGCTTTAAGTTACAATGGTATAACGAGCGCTTATAAGAAAAGTCTCTTAAGTTCGGTTTTCAACATTATTACGTATATAAGCGGTTCTCAATTTGTTTTTCCTATGGAACCCTAAATTATCCACCTTATTCTGCGAATTCTCGGAACCCCTTTGACCCTTTTGAACACCTTTTGGGAACCGCTGACGTATACGATTGTTGAAGTATTTTATGGTCATTAAACTCTTTAATCTAAAGTTAATTGTTAAATTAAAGGCTTTCTCAGGGCCGGCGATTTATTTATTTAAAAGGGGAATTGTCACCACCCTAAAATTGGTTAAAAACCATTTAAATGGTTAGAGGACGTCCGAAAATGGTTATACAAAAAATGTCATGTTATTATTTCTAGTATTTGATTTATTATTAGCAACCAAATTTCGTGTGTTATCTTCTTAAAGGGCGGGATTGTTGAATTTCAATTCTTTGGTTTGCCTTTAACGGGGCGTGAAATTCTAATCTTCTATTTAGTTTTACTTTTAGAGTGCTTGAAATAGACAGTGATTCAATATTTAAATAGTTAGATTTTGCATGGTCATGTTATAGCTAATTCATTACGCTGACCATAAAAATTAAACAAGGTTAAAACCGCGTCTGAAATTTACGGCAAAATAGTCCAATAAGATTACGATATAATAGGTAAATAAGATAACGTCCAAATAGGTGAATAAGATAATAGGTGAATAAGATAACGTCCAAATAGGTGAATAAGATAATAGGTGAATAAGATAACGCACAAATAGGTGAATAAGATAATAGGTGAATAAGATAACGTCCAAATAGTTTTGTTATTAAGAAAAAATGTTTTTTCATAAATATATAATATATTTTTATTTTATTGGTTTTATATCTACATAATCAATTTATGATTGATTAGTACTTACTAGGAGTGTGCAAAATATTTGGTCAGACCAAATAATTCGATCGAATACCAAATCGAATATTTGATTCGTCGAATCGAATAGCGCTTGGAAAAGTTCGCGAATAATCGAATTTTTTGATCAAATAGTCGAATATTCGAAAAGATAGGGAAACAGTATTTGGTATTTTCAAATAGTTTGCATACTGGTCGAATAACCGCGGGTCTTTTTCTAATTTGTTGAAGTTCAAGGCCATCCCAGGAGAGCGTAGTGAAATTTCCGAACTAGTCCTTGTTTCTAGCACCTCTCTTTAGGCCGCAGCGCGAAGGACCATATAAAGAGTAGCTTGCACGTCCGTTATCCATACCGTTTGTATTAAAACTTCTTAGCGAAAGGCAGAAGCTGTGTATTCTAGCGCGTGTTCTCTTTTGTTATGGAATTTTCTAGAATAGCAAAGTAAAACTAAAATTGAGTCTAAAACGTAAACCAAGTCCAAAACAAAACTAAAAACCGGGAGGAAAGTTGAAGTAAGTAACTTTATGGATTTTTCTGTTTAGAATTTTTTAGTTAACTAAATTAATAATTATTGATTTAAAATTAATATAAATGCAATTTTTTAATTTGTAACAAAAGATCTGCTCCCTCGCATTTTAAATCTATTTAAAAACTTGAAATTTTAAAAGTGTTTTGTGTTTAGGTTCTTGTATATTTACGGAATGAGCTTTAACGTATATGGATATAACTGATTTATTACATTGATGAATATATACATAATATGAAATGATTAACTTCTAGTTTCCTATCTATCTCCTTGACTGCCTCTACTATATGCGCCACCTAGCGGTGTCTATCTAAAGAGTCTATGATGTCATACACTACAACCACTCTCTTTTTTTATAAGAATTAAATTCTCTATATCAATAGCTTGAGAGTTCAATTTTTTTACTTCACAAATTCAATTTAACAATTGGTTTCGATTTTCGCGTACTTCTTCTCTTACATGGTTTGTACACTGTTTCTGAAATGTCTTTGGATTGTCGAGTTTGCGTCACGATTTGATCGTAATGATGCTGTTGATGTACTGGCCACATTCTGGGTATGATTGTCCTCATCTCTTTGGTCTTCAGGATCTTTTCTGTGTCTAGTCTCGCTGATGTCGTCTAATTTATTAAGTTCTCTCTCATGATTACTCAGGTCATGTTGTCGTGATGATTGATTGTTCACTGGAATGTCAGGCTTACTGGTTCCGGGAATCTGTTCTACTGGGATTGGATATTCTTCCCTGAATTGATCGTTGTCTCGAGAATGAATGCTCTGATTATCTATGTCTGGATCTGGTCGGTTGGCAATCTCATGATCGGATTCAAGGTCACTGTCTGGGATTGTCTGATAGCTGGAATTCGGTGATGACTGGTTACTGATATTTGGGTGCGCTCTAGTTACAGATCGGTATCCGGCATCATGATTATGACAGGATACACCATCTCTCGGATTGAGTGCACATTCTTTGTTTTCTCTTCTATGAGGTGTCTCGAGATGGGTTTTCTGCAGAACTCTTCTCGGTCTCATCTGATTCTGGTGTCTTCTGACTATACCTCTTCCGGTCGCAACTTCGTACATCATGTTTCCTAGTCTTCTCTTTATGACTCCTTTTAACCATTTGTCTCCTCTACCGTAATTCTTGACCAATACCATTTCTTCGATCTGATAGTTCCCGTAATTGTACTGATAGTTGTTTTGTCTACCTTGATGATTCTGAGAACTACTTTTCTCCCATCTTTCTTCGTTTGAGTGATTTGGTTGTATTATGTCCAATTTAGTTCAGATAGTTCTACCAAACATGATTTCTGCAGGTGATTTTCCGGATTTCTGGGGAGTTCTCCTGTAGTTAATAAGAAATCTTGCTATCCTCAGGTCTAAGGTTCCTTCATGAAATTGTTGTGTAGTTTTTACTGTTCGAACAGCCCTCTCCGGTTGTCCATTGGAGGCAGGATGATATGGTGCAATTGTTCGATGTAAAATACCATTTTTCTCCATATAGTCCTTAAATTCACCACTAGTGAAACAGGTTGCTTTATCGCTGACTAAAGTATGCATTATTCCGTAACGAGCTAAGTTTTGTCGCAGAAATGTAATAACGGAATGCGAACTTGTGTTATTCGTTACTCCAATCTCCAACCATTTTGATGTTGAATCAACCATTATTAATAGGTATTTCCCATTTATTGGTCCAGCGAAGTCTATATGAACTCGCGTCCATGGTTGTGATTCTTTTTTCCACTTAGAATATTCAGCTCTTGGTAATGCTGCGTTCTTTTGGCAAATTGAACATGTCTTAATTTTATCTTCTATATCCCGATTTAATTCAGGCCACCAAACTTTACTTCTGGCTAACTGCTTGGTTTGTACGATGCCTTGGTGAGTACTATGCAATTCATTGAGTACAGCTTCTTGGCATATCTTTGGAATTACTACTTTGTCGGAGGCTAGTATAACACCTTGATGGATTGTAAAATCATATCGTCGTTTCCAATATGGTTTGAAAGGTTCTCTGACATTGTCAGGCCATCGATTCTCAACATATTGGTATACTTGTTTCAAAATCGGATCGTTGAGAGTTTCTTCAGCAATTTTGTTTGCAGACACAGGTCCTTCTTCCAACTGTGATAGTGCGAATACATATTCACACGGAATAGGTGTCTTTGCTGGCTCCAATAACAGTGGTAGTCTACTTAATCCGTCTGCATTCGAATGATTGATTCCCTTTTTATACCCTATCTCATAACTGTATGCTCCAAACATGAGTGCCCAACGTTGAAGTCGGCTTGCTGCTGTCTGAGGTATTAGCTTTGACTGTGAGAATATAGTGATCAATGGCTGGTGATCAGTCAATAATATGAACCTTCTTCCAAGTAGATAGTCACGGAATCTTATCACTCCGAAAATAATGGCAAGGGCTTCCTTGTCCACTTGAGCGTAGTTAAGTTCTGCTGGCATCAAGGATCGACTTGCGTATGCCACAGGTTTTTCTTGACCATCAATTATTTGTGAGAGGACTGCACCGACGCCTTTTGGAGACGCGTCGCATGCAAGGTATAAGTCCAATTCTGGATTGTAATGAATGAGAAGATTTGATGACACTAGGGCTTTCTTGGCTCCTTCAAATGCTTCTTTTTGCTCCTTTCTCCAATACCACTTGGCGTCTTTGCGTACAAGTTCGTATAAAGGTGACAGTAGTTGAGCACAATGGGGAATAAACTTTCTATAGTAATTTACGAGCCCTAAAAATGCTCTGAGTTCTTCTACGTTATTTGGTTGTGGTGCATCTCTGACTGCCTTCGTTTTAGCTTACTGTGGGTGCAACCCATGTTCATCCAGCCGATAACCCAGGAAATCTAATGAATTTCGCAGAAAAGCGCATTTTTCTTTACGTAGTTTGAGTCCACCGTTTCTAAATCGTTCAAGCACAGCTTCCAATTGATTTAGGTTATCTTGTTCATCAACACCTCCCAACAAGATATCGTCTTGAAAAGGGGATACCCTGTTCAATCCTTGAAGCAACGTTTCCATGGCACGTTGGAAAGCGGCGGATGCGGAGGCTACTCCATACGGTAGGCGATTGTTTCGAAACAACCCTTTTGAGGTATTAATTACTACCAATTCTTTGGATACATCATCCTATTCGAGCTGGCTATAAGCCTCTTTCATATCCAATCTACTGAAGACTTTGCATCCGGCTAAATTCGAAAATATAGCTTCAGGTTTGGGCATAGGGTATTGTTCAATGTCGATATTTGGATTTGCTGTTATCGAAAAGTCTCCACACAGTCTAACAGTCCCATCAGTCTTCATAACTGTCACTATTGGTGCGGCAAATTCTGAGTGAGGAATACTAGTGATAAGTCCTTCCTCCTCTAATCGCTTTAACTCAGCTTCCACTTTAGTCTTCATTGCGAATGGCATACTTCGAGCTCTACAAAATACTGGTTGACTATCTTTCTTCCTGTACAAACGTACTTTATAACCAAGTAATTTTCCAGAACCACTAGAGAACACTGCTTCATTCTTCTCTAGTATTGGCGTCAAGGTTGTGTTTGCGCTATCTAAGTGTGCAACTGTCTTGAGGTGGGGTCTATCCTTCAACACCCACTTAGGATATATCTTCAATGTTTGAATCCATTTCCGTCCACACAAGGTCGGACCATTGCCTTGATATATGACCAACGGTAACTCAGCTGATCTACCTTCATATTGTGCCTTGACAGTGGTTCGCCCTTTAACTTGTAAGGTCTTCCCATGAAAATCTCCTAGAGTGATGTGAAAGTCTTCTAGTTCTTTTAGGTTTGGTATTGCCGTAGCAAACTGTTCTGAGATCAGTAGCTGAATTAAGAAGATTGACAGAGCATTGTCAGTTTGGAGCGCGTTTAGATGAGGAACTGCTGGACAAAATGGCTTGGGGTATAAATGACGATACGATGCAAAAGAAACTTCTAGCTGAAGAAGATGGCCTCACATTGGACAAAGCAGTCAAACTGTTACAAGCAATGGAGATGGCGTCAAGGAATACGAAAGAAATGAAAGTCACCGGAGGTGAGCTCGGTCAAAATAATGTTAATTTCGTATCACACAGAAGCCAAGCGAAGAGTGGTCCGAAGAAAGGTGGAAACACATGGAAGCCGGCCAATGGTCAACAATCCACTGACAAGTGCATACGCTGCGCTGGAACTGGACACAAGAATTCGGATTGCAGATTCATGAAGAACACTTGCTACAAATGTCAACGAGTGGGGCACATAGCAAAAGCATGTTTGAATCCCAATCCAAAGCCAACAAAGAAGGAGTACAAAAGGGCAGATAAGATCAAATTCGAAAAAGTTAATCAAGTCAATCAGCTTGGGGAATCAAGTTCCGCATTAAAAGAATATGATGTACCAGTATACAACATAATATTTGAGGACTCGGATGAAGAAGCACCTCCACCGGAGATTGTTCACTTAGAGGTCAACGGCAAAATAATTCAATTCGAGTTGGACAATGGTTCAGGCCATGCCATGATGACGGAAGATGAATTTCAGTCACTACCAGATAAACCGGAGGTTCAACCTTTTGCGAAGAAACTTCGATCCTATTCGGGACATCCAGTCAATATCTTCAAGCGTACAAGGGTAAATGTCCAGTACGAGGGAAGATCTGCGCAATTACCAATACTCTTAGTCAAAGGAAGTGATCCAAACCTTTGCGGTCGGAAGTGGTTGTACTCCACATTGAAGATACTACCATCTGTCAACTTTGTCAATCACCTAGACCCAAAGCAACCTATCACTCTCAATCAAGTTCTGGAAAAGAATGAAAAGCTATTTTCACCAGGTCTGGGAAAACTAGAAGGTGTCAAGGTTCACCTTCATGTCAAGAGAGATGCCATTCCGAGGTTTTGCAAGGCAAGAACTTTAACTTTTCATATGAAGGACAAGGTAGAAGCCGAGTTGGGTCGCATGGTAAAGGAAGGAATAATCAAGAGTGTGCCTTTCTCTCAGTTCGCTTCACCCATAGTACCGGTCCGGAAAAGCAATGGAGAAATTCGAATATGTGGGGATTTCAAAACCACAGCCAATCCCACTATTGACACAGAAGTATTCCCGCTTCCAAGATCTGAAGATATCTTTACCAAGTTAGCTGGTTGCACTGTATTCACTCGCCTGGATATGCGAGAAGCCTATAACCAGTTGGTTCTGGATGATAAATCGAAGCACATTACAGTCATCAACACTACCAAGGGACTATTTGAATATTTGCGAATGCTAACTGGAATATCATCATCATCTGCACTCTTCCAGAGACACATCGAGATGTTGTTGAGCGGGCACAAAAGAGTATCACCATTCCAGGACGACATTTTGCTCGGAGGGAAAGACGAAGAGGAGAGTTTACAAACATTAGACGCTGTCCTCAGCACATTATGTAAGAATGGAATTAAATTGCGGAAAGATAAATGCAAATTTCTACAGAAAGAAGTTACATTCCTGGGCCACAAATTGGATGCTAAAGGTTTGCATCCATTAGAATACAAGATGGTTGCGATAAGAGATGCGCCGGATCCAGAAAATGTTGGACAACTGCGCTCTTTTATTGGTTTGTTAAATTATTACCAAAAATTCCTACCAGATAATGCCACAAAGTTAGCTCCTTTATATGAACTACTTCATCAATCCACACCATGGAAATGGGAAGCACAACAAAAGAAAGCCTACCGTGAAGTCAAAGAGTCAATTCTTCAATCAAAGGTTTTGGTTCACTATGACATAGCCAAAGATGTTCATCTTGCTTGTGACGCATCACCAATTGGTGTGGGAGCAGTGATCTCACACGTACGAGATGGAGTTGAGAAGCCAATATCCTTTGCCTCAAGAAGCCTCACGAAAGCAGAAAGGAATTATTATCAACTAGAGAAAGAAGCGCTTGCCATCGTGTTCGGAGTAATCAAGTTTAAAGATTACCTGTACGGAAAAAAATCAGCCCCTGGTAACATTATTGGCAAGCAACAAGCAAATTCCTCCAAATGCAGCAGCAAGAATTCAGCGCTGGTCTTTGTTGTTAGCGGCATACAACTATGAAATACGATTCCGGAAGGGTAGCTCGAACTCCAATGCCGATGTACTCAGCAGGTTACCGCTCCCAACAGAGGTTGAAAAGACCCCAGTACCAGTGGTGTACGTATTTCTCATGCGGGGGATGGACGAAGGCCCAATCACCGTCGATAAATTGGAACAATTCACGAAGTCAGATCCCATTCTACAGAGTGTCCAAGAAAATATGAAGTCTGGTTGGCCAACACAGAAAATGTCATCCACCTTGGAGGTCTACAGGACAAAGAGTTCAGAGTTGTCAAATTTCAACGGGATTTTGCTGCGAAGTAATCGAGTAATTATACCAAACTCTTGTCAACCAAAAATGCTACAGGAGTTGCACAGCACTCATCAAGGCATCGTTAAAATGAAGGCGGTAGCAAGATCGCGGATGTGGTGGCCGGACATTAATGAACACATCGAGCGAACAGTAAAGAGTTGCACGGTCTGCCAGGAATCGGTACCAATGCCAAAATCTCAACATCAAGAATGGCCAAAACCCATAAAGCCATGGCAAAGAATTCATGCCGATTTTGCTGGTCCCCTAGAAGGGAAATACCTGTTCATCATCGTAGATTCATTTACTAAATGGATTGAAGTCAAGGTCACATCATCCACATCAACAGAAGCAGTCACCGCAGCCTTAAGGGAAGCTATAGCAAGATTTGGCATCATGCAGACACTAGTAACAGACAATGGTACCTGTTTCACCAGCACCGAGTTCACGCAATTTGTCAAACAGAATGGAATTGAACATCTACGTACAGCTCCATATCACCCTGCCTCAAATGGACAGGCCGAGAGAACAGTCCGCACCATAAAAACGAGCCTTAAAAAAATCAGTGGTGGAACTTCCGAAGAAATTGAAATTCTAAACCAAGGATTTGATACATTTCAAACTGGAATTCTCGAAACCAGACTATCAAGAATCCTTTTAAATCATCGTAGAACACCGACAGCAAATGGTCTATCGCCAGCGGAGATGATGTTTGGTCGCAAGATTATATCTCGAATCGATCTGTGCCATCCAAAGAATAAAATCGAGACTTCAAAGATTCCAGTTTCCAAGGACAATAACGTGGATTTGACCACAGCAAAAACATTGAAAGCCAACGAATACCAAATCAATGATCCGGTATACGCCAGGAACTTTGGGAGAGGCTCAAAGTGGTTGGAGGGAAAAGTCCTAGCATCCAAAGGTCAAATGATGTTCGCCATCCAGACGGAAAAAGGAGAAATTCAAAGACACCGAAATCAGATGAGACCGAGAATCTTGCCAAAACCAATTCCAATCACACCATCCGAGGTTCCAGAGGTAGTTTCAACATCGATTCCTGAATCATTAGAAGATCAGTCCTGGGTACCAGCTTTATCAATAGCAGAGCTATCAACAGCAATCTCTGTTGCAACAAACAGCAATGACACACCACCTTTGGACACCAGCACGATGACACCCACTCAAACAATGATCGCAAAACCACCAACAACTGATCCGCACCAGTTGAATCTCAACCACGAACTACGCCATTGGTCAGTCAGGATACTCAAGGTCAATCAACGGATCAAACCCCAAAACAGGGAACCAGTTCCTATCAACGTCCTCAACGACAACGAAATAAACCAGCAAGATTCAAACAGTAATTGTGCTAAAATTAAAAAGGGGGGGGGAAGTAATGTTGTATATAGATAAGAGATAGACAAGATACGCATAGTTCTCACTGTTCAGATAAGATAAGCATAGTTCTCAATGTTTAGCCAGGGGGCGCTAGGAGTGTATTAAATTGTATAAATTGACAGGTCCTAGCTAGCTAGAGGGCACTCTCTCACCTCACCATGACTTACGATGTAATATTGTATATAAGTTTTAATCCTTAATAAACGCATTATAAATCTTTAAAGTAATGAGTATAAATTGGTTAAAGTATGTCCCACGAACACAACAAAACGTTTCTTCAGTATCTCTACTAATTCATCAAAAGTCTTATCGATAGGTTTTTCTGGCAAGAGAGTATTCCTTAAAATTCCATATGTCTCTGCTCCAACACAAGATAGTAGGATCGCTTTTCTTCTAGCTGGTTCATCTATTTCATTTGCAATAAAATACTGTTCCATCCGTTCCGTATATGATATCCATGATTCTTCATGCGAGTTATATTTCTCTAAATGTCCGTAAGTTGGCATGATGTCAGGTTGGTTAGGCTTAAATTTTGAGCTTGAAAAAGCAATATGGCGTCCCGGCGAGGCTTACGAGTTGCGGATCTGCGCAGTGAATTTCTTCTAGAATATTCGAAAATGGCGTCCTTTTCTTCTCGACGTTTCGTTACGTTGCCTGTCACCTAAGCCAAAGCCTACTTCTCGCTTGATAATCCAATGCCTTGTTACCTTCCTTGATGTTTTGTTATTGCACTACCTCTTCCGTGGAAAAGCTTGTTTCCTTTATCCCCGTCGCCATTTTTGTGTTTAGGTTCTTGTATATTTACGGAATGAGCTTTAACGTATATGGATATAACTGATTTATTACATTGATGAATATATACATAATATGAAATGATGCATGACGCTTGTGTCGTAGTACCGGACTAACTAACTAACTTCTAGTTTCCTATCTATCTCCTTGACTGCCTCTACTATATGCGCTACCTAGCGGTGTCTATCTAAAGAGTCTATGATGTCATACACTACAAAGTGTTTGCAAACTATGAAGTATGTAGCATGTCCTTCGATTTTAATTGTAGTTAGTAGTTACTAAAGGTTAAAAGTCGCTAGAAGACTTGGTCCTGGAGTGGTACGTAGGGTATTAGCCTAGTTAATTATTATTATTTTGCCATGGTACCCAATTAAAATATGTATGATAATTGATAAGTTGATATGCACTATATTTTTGTAGTTTACGATTAACTCATTTTGATCAAATCGAAAAAATTGTTCGAATGAAGGTTGAAAATAAAGACATTTTGTACAACAATTAGAATTAATTTGAATGGTAAGTTAGAGTTTACCACAGTGGCGTAATATAAAATTCTGGGCCGGCCTGCAGCCTGAGACAATGGACCCCCTTCAGTGTTTTTTATTAAGAGCCTTAGAGAAGGCTAAGTAAAATTAAAAATTTAAAAGACCATCTTTTAGGACGGGCCCGTCATTAATTATACCACTGATTTTCCAAGTTCGCCCAGGGAACTTTGTTCTAAGCTATACTGTATTTGGTTTAATATTTTACTATTTTCAAGTAAAACGAACAGTGATTCAATTACTTTTTTTTGACAAATATGCAAACTATTTGGCTATTTGAAAACCAAATACTTCGAATACTTTGATATTCGAAATACTATTTGGTATTTGATCAGTTAACTGGTCTAAATTTTTTCCCTAAAAATATTCGACCAAATTATTTGACGTTATAAATATTCGATTTGGTATTTGCCGTGCTTTGAAAAAAATATTTGATATTCGATTCGATCCCCAAAAAATGGTATTTGCACACCTCTAGTACTTACCCGATATTGAGAATTTGAAACAATTACTTGAAGAAATGTCTTTTCCGTAAATAAGCGCTCATGGGATAATATTTCGCTCGGGGAATTCGTTTTATCAAAAGTAAATAATATCTCAATTAGAGCTATTATTATTCGCTTTAAAGTCGCGTTCATTGAAACATTTACGAGATGGATACTTATCTCGTTTACAAAATGTTTTAAACGATAATAATATTAGAAGCGTAGCCAGGTGTATGGAACAGAAGCTTATGTTTGTTTGTACAGTTGACCAAAATATTGACTACGCTACTGTATAATATAAGTTTTTTTTATTTAGGAATAAAGCTTTGTAAGTAGGCAGTTTTGGAAAGGAAATGTTATGGTGTAGTCGGGCTAGGGACCCTATTCTGTAAGCACTTCTCGATCGAGATCTCTCTCGATCTCGAATCGCTCTCACGAGATGTCGAAAAACGCTATTCTATAAAATATTTGTCGAAAAATGCTACTCGAATTCGATGGACTTCTCGAAGTCGATCTCGTCGTGTCCGAAGCTTACGAGATCGCTTTCGACAGAGGTTTCAACCAATCATCGAGCTAGTAGTTCTTTTTAACTACCCCCCCCCTTCTCCTGTGTTGCCAAAAAGCTACCACTACCAAAACCGTCTTTCTTAGGGAAAAAAAGCAATGGCGCTTGCTATAGCTCGGCTTGTATTGTTAAATATAGCCTTAGAAATCGATAATAGATGTAATTTTCAAAGATAAAGAGTTATAAGAGACCAAACAATAATTCCTTTGGACTTGGAGCTCGGCGTTTGGATAAGAAATAATAACTTTATTCATTTTTATCCACAAACGAAAATTATCCGAAAAAAACCCGATTATTTTACATGTTAAATTGCTATATAGCCGTGGATAATATCCATGGATAAACAGTTAATCGTAATTTTTATGGTTAATCAAAACTTTAGCGGTTAATTTAGCTGTTTCGCCGAGCTCTATTTGGACGTTAAATATATACTGCAGTATTACAATGAAAATAAATATCCTTTCTCTAAACTATAAAACATGGGCGTTTGTAATCAGCTGTTTTTGTGATGGTGTATTCTTATTGGTCGGAAAATAGAGAGCCTATGCGCGATTACAACCGGAAATATGTAGAACCCACGTGGTCTACTCGCTTGTCGAGAGTCGAGATGTATCACTTCGAAGTCGATTTCGATGAAGTATAGAATAGCGTTTATCGAGAAATGACTTATCGATCGAAGTGATCGCCTTCGAGATCGACTTCGAGTCGACATCGAGAGTGAGATCGAGATAAATTAGAGAATAGCCTACCAGGGCGGGGCAGGCCGTCGCCCCGGTGCTTTTTTCAAAGGCAGGGCCCCGCCCCGCCTTGGTTTTTCCATTTTGCCAGGGCGCGCCTTGCTTCTATTTCGTAAATCATTTTTCTCGAATAAAGGGTGTGTGAATTTATGATAAATTTTGCCTGCAGAAAAATACCATAACAATTTCAAATCGTTACCTAGGTACGGCCAACTTCGATCACGCGTAATGAGTGAGCTAAGAATAAATTTGACAGCTATTTAAATATTGAATCACTGTCTATTTCAAGCACTCTAAAAGTAAAACTAAATAGAAGATTAGAATTTCCCGCCCCGTCAAAGGCAAACCAAAGAATTGAAATTCAACAATCCCGCCCTTTAAGAACATCGCGCCCTTACTTAGCGCGCTAGAAAAACCAAAAGAGTGAATTATCAGCGTCCCGAGAGTGGCACGCTGCCGAAAGGGGGCGAACGTCGTAAAATGGGGAACCAGTTTTACCAAGAGTGAATTAATGTTAACTGAGAACATGCATTCGCAACTGTAGTCCCCGCTTTTATGTTGTAACGGCGATATTCTTACAATTGTAAGTGTCAAGTTTACTTGTATTTATTTTCAAAATTAGCTGAGTGGTATGGTTTTTTTTAAATGCGGAAACGCATCTTTATGGCACGCCATCCCGGTCAAAATTAAAAAGAAAAAAAACGGAGTTTTTCGTTGAAAAAAAAAATTGGATATTTTTCCAAATATAATTTTGAAAGAAAAAAAATAATTTTGAAAGAAAAAAAATAATTTTGAAAGAAAAAAAATAATTTTGAAAGAAAAAATAATAATTTTGAAAGAAAAAAATAATTTTGAAAGAAAAAAAATAATTTTGAAAGAAAAAAAATAATTTTGAAAGAAAAAAAAATAATTTTGAAAGAAAAAAATAATTTTGAAAGAAAAAAAATAATTTTGAAAGAAAAAAAATAATTTTGAAAGAAAAAAAAATAATTTTGAAAGAAAAAAAATAATAATTTTGAAAGAAAAAAAATAATAATTTTGAAAGAAAAAAAATAATTTTGAAAGAAAAAAAATAATTTTGAAAGAAAAAAAAATAATTTTGAAAGAAAAAAAAATAATTTTGAAAGAAAAAAAAATAATAATTTTGAAAGAAAAAAAAATAATAATTTTGAAAGAAAAAAATAATTTGGAAAAAAAAATAATTTTGAAAGAAAAAAAATTAATTTTGAAAGAAAAAAAATTAATATACCACACATAGATGGCTCTACTTTACGCTTGCAGGGACTACTAATACTGTCATGGGATGTTAGACCAAAAACCATAAGGTCGTGTGTGATATTCTAATCATGACACAACATTTAAGAGCTTATAAATCGAAAACTACCAGATCTAACGGATCAAAATAGTCGTGACACTCTAAACTGAAGGGGAGAGTTCGAAATTTGTAACTTATGATGACCTTGAGAGTGTCACGACTATTTTGATCCGTTAGATCTGGTAGTTTTCGATTTATAAGCCCTTAAATGTCGTGTCATGATTAGAATATCACACACGACCTTTCAAAATAATTTTTTTTCTTTCAAAATTATTTTTTTTCTTTCAAAATTATTTTTTTTCTTTCAAAATTATTTTTTTTCTTTCAAAATTATTTTTTTTCTTTCAAAATTATTTTTTTTCTTTCAAAATTATTTTTTCTTTCAAAATTATTTTTTTTCAAACAAAATTATTATTTTTTTTTCTTTCAAAATTATTTTTTTTTCTTTCAAAATAATTTTTTTTTTCAAAATTATTTTTTTTTCTTTCAAAATAATATTTTAAAATATTTTTTTTTTTTGAAAAATATCCAATTTTTTTTTCAACGAAAAACTCCGTTTTTTTTCTTTTTAATTTTGACCGGGATGGCGTGCCATACATCTTTGTTGCATTCTTAGTGGCGTCAAATTCCAGTTCCAGGTTTAGTTATCCCATGTTAGAGTGACCTCTTCGTTGGTTCGCTTCGTTAGAAAGCCCAGGGCCGGCGTTAGGGGGGGGAGGGGCGGAAAAGTACCCCGGGCCCAGGCCTCCGAAAGAGGATCGTCCGCCCGGGTGCCTAACTATAGTTTTCGAACTATTTCCAAAAAACCCCCACATATCGGAACTTGTTGATTTCTCGAGGAGTGACAGCTTGGACAGCTTGACCGACGGCTCAGACTGTTTTTGACTTATACAATAATATAAGCGGTCACTCAAGCTGTCAGAGCTGTCAATCAATTTGTCATAGATGTCAGTTAAGCTGTTAAAGTCACTCGTCAAAACATCGAGTACAGGATTAGAGGGGTAGAAATTCGCCCTGTTCTCGGTCTTTAACATAATTCATTATCGGTTTTTCCAACCCACCAAAACATTTTAACGTAACCGCGAGGTCTTACTTTTAAGTTTAATAAGCTTACAAAGTGTTGTGGTTTGTTCTTTATGATTAATGAAGCTACGTAAATACGAAGGAACTTTATTGTCTGGCTACATAATACACAATGAGTCGTGCGCGTCTTTTCCCATTTAGTTCTCTCACTTCCGATGAGTGATAGCGTCACCTATGGACACGTGTTATTATGTTTATTCTAAACGGGTTAGTATTACATCAACTTTCTTTTTTCTTTTTTACGATTGTCCATAGCGAATAGGAGGCTTCACGACTCTGTCCCGAGTGGAGCGAATGGACGGTATCGCTTGGCTTGGTTGTGAAGGTTTCAACTGGCTGGGTTGCGAAGGTCTCGACTGGCTGAGTTGCGAAGGTTTCGACTGGCTGAGTTGCGAAGGTTTTGACTGGCTGAGTTGCGAAGGTTTTGACTGGCTGAGTTGCGAAGGTTTTGACTGGCTGAGTTGCGAAGGTTTTGACTGGCTGGGTTGTGGTCCGAATGGTGCACATGATGGGAATGGTGATCGGAGTATTGGAGAAAATGGTGGTGGATAGCGCTGTGAATTCCCGGATACCATAGGGTCCGGCTGTGGTTGTCGTTTGAGAAGATTGGAGTAGGGGGAATTCCCTGGATGGATATGTTGAGACAATGGTGCTGTCGAGGAAAACGGTGTTGGGCATGTAGTCCGAGAGGGTAATGTAGCCGGATGTCGAGGTAATTGTAGCGGTAATGTTATTAATGGTGGTGGCCTTTTGATAGTATGAGTGTGCGATTTCGAGACTTCCTGGGGTCTTTGGTTGATTGGGTTGGTGTTTGGTATTATTTGAGGCGGGACTATGTCTTGTCTCGGTACTGCGTATTGTACGGTTTGCCTGTTATGTTGATAGGGCCTTGGATGTGATTCTGTGGTGCATGTGGGTGATAGTAGTTGTTCTGTCGATAGCTCTGGTTGAGTTACGTCTAGAGGTTGTGGTCGCAGGTGGTATCGGGTGCGGCGTAATATTTTACCTACGGCGGTTTTGATGAGGTAAGAATGCGGTGGCTCTGCCAGTGCGATAATGGTTGCTGGTATCCAGGTTCGGTGTCCTGCATAGTATAGAACTTGTTGACCGATTTGTAAGGTTTCTGGCGTGAGGTAACGACGATCTTGATTGTTATGGACCATCTGGTCCTTGCGAGCTTTTAATGTGCGGTCGATGTGACCCGTTGGAAAATGTGGGCGGAGTGACGCATCATTTGTTGTTAGCGGAGTCCTGATTCTGCGACCCATCAGCATTTCCGATGGAGATGGGAGATGGCCAATGGGTGTAGCACGGTACTCCATGAGTACGCATTGTAAATCCTTACCCTCTTGTTTTGCTTTAATCAACATATTCTTTATTGTTTGTACCGTACGTTCGGTCATTCCATTTGAACGTGGGTAATGGGGGCTCGACGTGACATGTGTGACGCCCCACTGCTGAAGGAATTGTTGGAATTGATGCGAAGAAAAGGGTGGGCCGTTGTCAGAAACCAGTCTTTGCGGTGCTCCATGGCGAGAAAAATGAGGGTTTAGAAATTTAATTACGGATGAAGCATCGGTGGTAGGCAACTCTGCCGCCTCAACGTATTTGGAGTAGTAGTCTACTATCAGTATGAGATTCTGTCGTTGCACATGGAATAGGTCCGTCCCGACAGTTTCCCACGGTAACGTTGGTGTGGTGTGTGGAAGCATCGGAAGCGGCAAATTGGCAGGATCTCGGGAACGACAGATGGAGCAGCGGCGGACAAATTCGGTGATGTCGGAGGTTATAGATGGCCAATATACGTTAATTTTCGCTTTTGCCAGGCAAGCATTCACTCCCTGGTGCGCCACATGGATTTGGGTCATTGTGTCGTGACGAAGACAGTCTGGTACATACAAGCGATCACCTCTGTAGAGGAGTCCTTCGGACTCGTGTAGTTCTTCTTTTAGAGCCCAGAAAGGGCGAAGTGAAGGAGGGAGCTTGTTTAGACTATTTGGCCATCCGTTGCGGGTATATTGAAGAAGAGTTTGCGAGGTGTTGTCTTCTGCGATTGCTTGCCGAAAAGCAGATCGTTTGGAAGTAGAGAGTACCGTGAGCGAGTGAACAGCGGCACATGGTCCTTCTAGCTCATGTGTATCAATCATCATATGCGTTTGAGGGGCCCTTGAGAGTGTGTCCGCCACTGGAAGATGAGTTCCCGGAACGTACACCATCGTGAAGCTGTAGCGCATAGTACCAATCGTTGTAGGCGTGGAGACAAGAGACTGAGCGGTTTGTGGATTATGGCCGTCAAGGGCTTGTGGTCCGTCTGTATTGTAAAGTTTGTACCCGCAACATAATAATGAAAATGTTCGCAAGCGTGGACGATGCCTACCAACTCTTTTTCAATTTGTGCGTACCGCTGTTGAGTACTGTTAAAGGTGGTGGAAGTGTACTCAATCGGCTTGTTGTTTTGCAGTAAAACTGCTCCAACGCCGATAGGGCTGGCGTCCACAGAAATAGTGGTGTGGGATTTGGGGTCATATAGCGCCAGAACTGGTGCGTTGGTGAGTAACATCTTGACTCGTTGAAAGGCTACTTCGGCGTTGCTGTCCCAGTGGAATGTAGTGTCCTTTTTGAGGAGAGAGCGGAGGGGGGCAGTCTCTTGAGAGTGACCTGGTAAAAACTTGATTAGGAAATTTACCATTCCCAGAAATCGTTGCAGGGCCTGTTTATCAATTGTAGATGGTAAGGCATCTATCGCCTTGGTCTTGTTGGGGTCAGCATGTATCCCAGTGGACGTGATGATATGTCCAAGGTATCTAACCGTGGACACCGCCAACTGCATTTTCGATGAGCTGAACGTTAAGCCTGAGTGACGGGCTTGATCGAGAACACGACGCAAAAGTGGTGAGTGGTCTTGGGCCGTACGTGTGATCAACAGAAAATCATCTGTCGAAATCTTGATGTCTGGAAAGAGGTGTGGTGGGTAGATGTACTGCATCGCTTT
This sequence comes from Leiobunum rupestre, assembly GCF_980474605.1. Classification (NCBI taxonomy): domain Eukaryota; kingdom Metazoa; phylum Arthropoda; class Arachnida; order Opiliones; family Sclerosomatidae; genus Leiobunum; species Leiobunum rupestre. The sequence continues at coordinate 40,718,120 of NC_143387.1, forward strand.
CTGAAAGATTTCCGTAGCGGTGCAAATGCCGTACGGTAGCCGTAGAAAACGGTAGCGACCGAATGGTGTGGCGAACGTACATAAGTACGAGCTTGGTTCATCGAGCTTTATTTGCCAAAAAGCGCTCTTGGCATCTAACACCGTGAACAAAGCAGATCCATGCACAGAAGAAAAAATTTCCTGTGCCGTTGGAGAAGGATGGGTTTGTCTTTTTATAGCTTTGTTCAACTCACGGGGATCCAGACATAGGCGAAGTGAATCATATGGTTTTGTGACTATTACTAGGCCATGAACCCAGTCAGTGGGTTCGGAGACTGGGGTGATGACGTCGTTTGATTCCATTCGTCGTAGTTCCTGAAGGACCCTGTCGTGATAGGCTTGAGGTACTTTCCGGGCTGCGGTGGCATAGAGAATGGCGTTGGGCTTCAGGTGAATGTGGTGGACACCAGGAAGTTTTCCAATCGTGTCAAAGCAATCCTGGTATTCCGCTATGATTTCCCGTGCTGTCAATTCCGTGGTCGCTGTTGTGTTGTTCACCCGTACGGTTGTTTTCACAGAAGTTGGGTGATGTACCAGTACCGGTGCCGTCACTGCGAGGGATGCATAGTGATTCCGGATAATGAAGCCAAGTGCCACGGTGGCAGCGGCACCGAGAATGGGAGATGTGGGCTCTGGTGTTACGTAGAAACTACAGATGGAGGATTGTAGTGTTGAGGCACAGTGTATCGTCAAAACTCCTAGAATTGGTACACTGTGTCCGGAGTAGGACGAGATACGATATTGAGGCGGAGTCAGTGCTGGTCGGAATGGTAACAAGTCGTAAACGGTTTTGGGTATAATGTTTACTTGTGATCCCGTGTCCAGCTTGAAAGATACTGGTAAGTTTCCCAGAAGTACCGTATCATACCATTCTTCACTATGGGTTTCTATGCCGGCAGGTGGGATTTCCACTGTGGTGTCGCAAACCAGAGTCATCGTGAGAGAGTGTAGGTAGAGGGTATGCATGTCAGGTGGTGTCGTGGGATCTTGAAAATCGGCTAGGTTGGTGGATGTAAGGCGATCACTAGAAATGGTAAGAGAGTCAGTTTGATAGTTGAGCTCTGGAAGATCGGAACAGTAGGAGGAGCTCTGGTCGTCTTGTGGGTCCCATGATGTATAGGGAACAGTATGATCAGCTTGAGCAAAATATTGCGTATGGTATGGAGCGACAGTTAGTTCATACGCCGACCGAGTAGAGCGGCATGAACTCGCCCAGTGGCCCCGGCGTTGACAAGAGTAACAGGTAGAATTCGCAGCCGGGCAGTGACCCTGTAGGTGAGAAATTCCCCAGTTGCGACAAGACGGGGTAGCAGTGTTCGATGGAGGTGGACGACCTCGTGGTAGTCCACCCGGGCGTGTGGAATGTGCAGAAGTAGGGTGCGGAAATCGTGCCGACGGTGGGAGACGTGGTGCCGACGAAGAGTGATGAGGTGGACGGTAAGTCTGGGTAACCGTGTGAGCGCGACCCCGAAAAGCATGACCACCACGATGAGCAGATGTATACCGCAGAGCATCCAACGAGACAGCGGTGGAGGGAATGCTGTGCGGAAATGACTTGGGTGGTGCAAGAGTCTTAGCATGGCGGGAGGAGGCCTCTTCCGATTGACATAACTCAACCACTTGGTGTAATGTAATCGTACGTTTAGTTAGAATTTTCTTACGAAGATCGTCATTGAGAATTCCCATTGCGATGATAGTACAGAGAAGAGTGGGTTCGGCCGGTCCTAGCTCACAGCGACGTGCTTTGGTTTTAATTGCGGTGAGAAAGTCCGCAAAAGATTGATGTGGCTGTTGTCGAGTGGTCAGGAGGTCAAATTGAGCGGCAATCAAATTTTTATAAGGTGCGTAGTAATTGTCGAATTCAGTAAAAACTTGTTCCAAAGTGAGTTGTCCTCCATCGGGTACAGGTATAGTGAAAGTTTGATACAGGTCGTTGATATGGTCACCAGCAAAGTAAAGGAAGTTCGCAATTTGAATGTCATCGGTAGAGGTTGATAATTTTGTTGCCGTGGCATAAATTTTAAATTTGTGTTTATAATCTGCCCATGATTGCGCGGGATTATTGATGTCGGGTACAAAGGGCTCCGGCCCGGTAAACGCAGTAGTAGCGGCCATTAAGACGGTTAGGCTTAGAGTGCAGGATTAGGGTTAGCGATTATAAATAAACTCAAAATAAAACTAAGATAAAATCAATTAAAAGCCGCAAATTGCGATTAAACTTTAAAAAGAAAGAGTTATCTAATCGAAAAACATATCTCACTTCTGATACCATGTTGTGGTTTGTTCTTTATGATTAATGAAGCTACGTAAATACGAAGGAACTTTATTGCCTGGCTACATAATACACAATGAGTCGTGCGCGTCTTTTCCCATTTAGTTATCTCACTTCCGATGAGTGATAGCGCCACCTATGGGCACGTGTTATTATGTTTATTCTAAACGGGTTAGTATTACATCACAAAGTTAAAATTATTTTTCCTTTCACGAGTCTTACAAACAACAACAAACATTTGGGGGAAAAGCATTAAAGCACTCAGCTCCGAATACGATTCGCGTATATCGCGAGGGTAAAAAGCTTGTCACGTGGAACTAAATATCATGCCAGTATTCGCTTCAATTTATAAAAATTTCTAGTCCTCTTGAGACTCCAAAGTGCATTTTCACACCATTTATCCTGTCGTATTCAAGCGTTGTCAGTGGCGGACTGGGTCTAAAATTTTGGGCTGCCAGAAGACAAAGGGCCCCAGCTTTAACAACTATAACGCTATCATGTTTGAGGGGCCCACTTCATGAACGATCCGCGGGGCCCACCTGCCATCGGGCAGGTTCACTTTATGGCCAGTCCGCCACTGAGCATTGTATTATATAAAACCAGAAATTAAAAAGGTATCTATTACGTGATATGTTACCACTTGCGACATTAATGGTAGACACTCACCTTTGCAGGGTCGAGGCAATATCTATTGGGCGCGAACTTGCCGTCAAATCGCGGATGTGTACATTACATCACGTGATAGATTTTACCGCGAGCAATGCTGAGTCTATCGATGTAAAACGTGGGAATTACACGGCGTAGGGATATTGAGCGCTTTATTTTCCCGACGTAATAGCTATATAAAGTTTCATATCACCCGGCACTATTTTTTTCCCTAATTTCGATATTGAATAGTCATCCAGAGCCTGCGTATAAGATTAGCAGTATAGAGTGTTGTCGTCTCAGTGGCGGCCTAAGGGGGGGGGGCGGAGGGGCGCTCCGTCCCGGGTACCAGGGCAGCAGGGGGTGCCATCGGAGAAGCTCGAGGGGGGGGGGTGCAAATCAGAACGATTAAACTTGAAGAAGACGGACCCGTGAAAACTTCTGCACGGTCCTGGGGGTGTCACAAAACACTGCCACCGCCCCGGGGACCCAGCCTTCTTAAGCCGCCACTGTGTCGTCTAATACGAATTTGAAAACTTGTAACGTCACAGCTGTAGTGTTAATAGTGGCCGCCATGACAGTTACCGTTTTTTATCAATAGGCAAGTTACATTGGTGACGTCGCAGGGTTTCAGACGACAACACTCTATAGGAAGATGGATACTTCTCTTGTAAAAGTATAATATATACTTCTGATAAAACGTATTTTCAGAAACTTTTAACCCTTTTTAATTTTATATGGTCAGTATAATGAGTGAACTAGGAAAACTACTACTTCTGCGTAGTTTGAAAGTTATCTCCCCCCCCCCCCCTTGGTTAAAGGGGTTTTCCCTGGATTTCTTCGGTTTCCCCTTTCAATAAAAATTTTATAGGTTAATGAAAATAGTTAGTGTAGTTAGCTGTTGTCTCGCGTGGAATGAAGGGCTTACTACCACCATCCTACGCGTTGTAACCCGCCCACTTGATTAAAAAGTATTAAAAGTCGCTGATGACTTGGGTATTAGAATAGCTGATGATTATTATTATCATAAATTTCATTGTCTTTTGCATTGTCATTTTATACCTATTTTGTAAGGCTGTGCGATTAGTGGTTTTAGGCAATCGAGTCGATTATTGAGTATTCGACTCGAGTAATATTGAAGTCGAGTCGAGTAATCGTGTACTTGATTAAGGGGAAACTTTCTCTTATTCGAGTCGAGTAACTAAAAGGAAAACCTCGAGCAATATTATAAATTACCAGATACAGTTTAAGCACTCGTATGGACAAGGCTGAAAAATCCCCTCTTTCGACGAACACTCGCACTCTAGAGGGAGAGTGCTACGATTGAGAGCGTTTAGAGTTTCGCCCATCTCTGGAGCGAGGTATATATACATGGTTTAAAAAAAACTATGCGTTATCAGTTAAAAAAGGTTTCGTTAAAAACGCATAGGCAAAACCAGGCGGGAAACATTAAAAAGTCTACAATCGTTTTTCTTCGACCAAAATTCACCCCAGAAACTTTACCCCGTTATGTACTGTAAAGAAGTCAACCTGCGATGCTTCCTAACATAACAAAGACGATGTACTTTTGTTAATATACTTTTATAAGTAATTGATAATTATTAAATTATAGGACAAAACGCCGACGCAGACCCCCTCAGAAGTAATTATTTTTCTATTGTTTTTGTTTATTATAAATTTAAAAAATGTCTAACAGTAGGACCCCACACGTCCCCAATGCAACTGGACCCCAGCGTCCCCAAGGGGCCAAGGCACTACCTTAGTTCATTATAGAAGTGGCAATATTAAAAATGACAGTTTTTTTAATTTATTATCATTCTCCCTAGACAGATTATCTTTCGTGACCAAATATTTGAAACATGTTCGATTGCTATTTTTTTTATATCAGACCAGACCAAAGGTTATATCTTCGATGGTACGGTAATATCAAATATGTTAAACTTTATAACCTATACATAGTTTTTTATGCATTTGCAATGTATACGTTTCATGTGCATAAAGACATTGTATACTGTTAGATTAATAACCTAAAAATCCGTTAAAAGGGTGCCCCTATTAGGACTGACTTGCTCACGTAACGGTTTTAGGTATTAGGAACATGCACCCGAATGAAACTACCCATAGATACCAGCCTAGTGGCGAAAAATGGTAGCATTGCATGATTGACAAACTAATAAACTTTATATAATCATTATAATCTCCAGCAATCTTTATGGAAGACCTCTTTCAATGAAACATTATAAACAATTACCGTAAATCAGATGGCGCGTGTCACGTGACGCGGCTTTAATCTTTTAATCATTAACGAACCATATAGGGACAACTTGTTATCTTGAACCTATTGACACACCCCTAGTGGGACACTTCCACTATAGAGATGATCATGAATGACAGGTTATAACACGATACAAACTTTACCCCGTTATGTACTGTTAAGAAGTCATTAACGTATTGACTATGCTAAACAATATTTCAAAAACTTTAAATAACTAATATCAGAAGAAAATAGGGGGAAGTACGCTTCTAGTCAGCTTTGGAAAGGCGTCACTTTTCACGAATTTTCGCGCCAAAACGGTTTGGCGGGAAATCGCGGATGAATACATCGTTTAAAAAGTCATTTTTCTTAAATTGAACAATTGTAACATATTGCCCTTCTCATTCTCTGCTATTTGAGTTAAGGCGTATTTGCTTTCGTCGATTATAGCCGTGTTGAATCAAAACAAAAGTAGAACTACTTTTTCAGTTTGGTTTATTATGCGTAAAAAGGCGTTTTCGTGGGTCACACGACGACTTCTACGGCTCAAAGCTACAGATACGTACTTCCCCTATTTTCTTCTGCTAATATCCGTTACAAAGATGGTCAATGAAATTTTTAGTACGTACTCCCGACAAACTTTACCCCGAATAAATATGCTCCAAAAATAACATTGAATACACCGTTCATTAATCCATTTATAATTCACAAATTTTAGTTTCCTAAGGCTTATTAAAAATATAATTCACGATGGCCACGCTAGACAAGTAATTAAAATTCACCCTATTCGAAACCACCCTACAAACTTTAACCCGTTATGTACTGTTAATAAGCCATTAGCGTAAATATGAATCATTTTTTACCGCGCTTCCTAATGGTTATTAAAACGAAGCTTATAAAACATTATGGTATAACCTTTTATTATACCTTTTATATTTAACTCTCAATTCCTTCTTAAGAGTTCAACCAAGACACCACTTGTTAATTGTTCCCCGCGACGCTAACATTTTCCCGCGCTTTCCTTATCGTCATCAAAAACGGCGGCCAAAACACATGTTAAAGAATTTTCCCGCCAAAAATGACAATTATTTGTAGACGAACCATATAGCAACCCAAGTGCGGCGAGCATTTTTACGAACCTTGGATTTTATAACCGTTAGGAAGCGTCTTAGGGATCATTGACCTCTTTTAGTGGTTGCTATCAAGGTTCGTAAAAATGCTCGCCGCACTAAAACCATACAAACTTTACCCATATCAATTATCCCGCCAAAACTGGCCCCGACACGAACCTGTGCGCGATGGGGAGGCACGTGGTGACCCCCGCGTGTGTCTAGGAAGACGGGGGTTAACTACTTACGTTACGTTGTTGAAAGACTTTTTTCAGTTCCTGTTCCAAGAGACTGTTCCAGGCCCGGTACGCATCGAAGAGACCAAAATAAAAAGTCCGGTTTGTTCCCGGTATGGTCATGGGTTCAGTTTCCCAACGAATTGAGCGGTGCGGAGCGATTTCTAGCTGAACGCAGCCCAGGTCTATCTTTGGCGTTACTACTGAACGCAGCCTGGGTTGTAACATTTTTATCTGCTCAGACTGCTCATGTTTCTGCTTTTCGGTGACAGGAGGCCGGAAGTTCCCTGTGGACAGAATTACGAGGCAAATTGAAATGTTAAAATTATTTAATGTTATATTTAATTTGAAAAATTCTAGTACCAGAGAATTATACTTAAGAACACGAAGTTGTGATTTTAATAAAAGAAAATGTTTTAATTCCGAATACATTATGCTCAGAAGAAATTATGATTGGTTATGGCAATTTAAATTACAAAGATTTCTATCAGTTAATATAATAAATTATAAAGAGACTTTGAAGTCAAAGGTACACTTATCAAAACTAAATTTCCTTAATTAATAAAATATATATTTTAGGATAGATTTCCAGTTAAATTAAAACCTAAGTTAGAAACAATTAAAGTGTGGCGTCACATGACAGTTGCAGACATAGCAATATCTAGCAAAAGAAACTTGGGTATTTATCTCATGATTTTAATTACGATTAATCATCTATGATGTCTCATCTGTTAAAAATTTTGTAGACGAAGTGTTTGAAGCTATGATTTATGTAAAGAATTCTGAACAGTACGACCATAAACATTCAAGTAAAACTTAACTAAAAAACTTGTATATATTATTATTATCGTTTTTGTATTAATGGACTTATTGTAGCAATCAGCATCACTGTTGAATCTAATTTAAGGGGTTATTTTACACCACCAAGGCTGTAGGTGGTGTAAAATTATCCCTTTTTTTTATGGATTTTCCCTTGGGTTCCAAGCGATTGCAGGTTGACCAAAATTTTTTCTGTTTTCTGTTGGGTAAACAAAGCATCTAGGGGGCAGATTTGAGCTCCTTTTCTTACATCACTTTGAGCCATGGTATATAATTAAGGTCTTTGGAGGCCACTCACCAAATTTATAATTGGGACTATTTTTTCCAGAATCTTTTGGGGCCCCCTTATTCCTTTGAGGCCTTGTGGGGCTGATGTTTTTGACACATGACTCTGAGCAACTCCAACATTTTCCAATCACTGCAATTGCCAATAGAATTTCAAAATGACCACATTTTAGCATAGCTTTTAGAAAGATAGTAGATGAGATTGGTCGATAAAAATTTTATATTAGGAGTGTCCAAGCCCTCTTGGTGCTAAACAAAAGTTAGTTGTATATTTTCTTTTCCACACTGGCAATTATAGAGTTTTCCATTGGGGGTACTCAATGATTGCTGGAAGTTTGACAGTGACATCAAGGCTCTAGCTCAGTGAAATATGGAATTTTTACAGATTAGTGTCTCATCCACTCACTTTCTGAAAGCCGTGCAAAAATACCGTAAATTTGTATTCCATTGGCAATCCGAGTTCTTGGAACTACCTAACTCAGAAAAATCTGTGAGTGAGGGACCCTGCCAATGGAGCACCTAAATCTGCCTTCAAACTGTTCTGTTTGTTCCAATGGACAACAAAAAATTTCTCTATGCACAATGAAAATGCTATTAGTAGTGATAGGTGGGAAAATTTATAAATAAGTTGAACGACAAAAGTCATATAATGTCAACTCAGCCTTAGTCTAAAGTTCAAATGGTATTCTGATTTAATTTGTTTAATCACAGAAATTGATGATTTAAAAGTCATAGCTGAAATAGCAAAAACATTGGGATATCGTTCTGAAATTATAGCATTGCCTGGCACACAACCAAATAAGGTTATCAACAATAAAGATGCAGTTAAACGGTTAGGGTTGTTTAAAGTTTTTACGACAGGTATTTTAAAAAGTTGATTGATCTATTTACCATATATTTTAGCCCTCCTCCTGAGTCCAAAGATTTGGTGAAAAAGCCACCAGTAGTCACCATAATGGGTCATGTAGATCATGGGAAGACCACATTATTAGATACATTAAGAAATACATCTGTTGTAAAAGAAGAATTTGGTGGTATTACTCAGCATATTGGAGCATTTTCAGGTAAAAATTCGTAAAATAAAAAAGGCAGGACGTTATTCATAGTTATTTTGGTCAATCGCCAGAATGAATATTCTAACTGTTTTTAGCAAGTTATATTTTTAGAATTATTTTGCCAAATCTCTTCAAACAATAAAGTTGGTCTTCTCCTCCCTAGAATCTGGCGCCCTTTAGCATGGCACAGAAAACTAACCACTCCTGCGTAGAGTTTGCAAGTTCTCTCCCCACTGGTTAAAGGGGTGTTCCCAGGAGTTCTTCAGTTTCCCCTTTCCATAAAAACTTGTAGAGGTTAATGGTAATAGTTAGTGTAGGGAGCTGTTGGCTCGCGTGACAAGAATAGCTCCTACCCAATTTAACACGGTCACCTGTTTAAGGCATTAAAAGTCTCTAGATGACTTGGGCCTAAGGTGGTGCCTTGGGTATTAGCCTAGCTGATTATTATTATTAGGTAGTTTTTTTAAACAGTAGAAAATGGCATAAATTGAAAAAATTAAAATATCAGGAAGGAATAGTTCTTTTTATAAACTAACGTGGCCTTCTTGTTGAAATGTTGCTCTTACGTCACAGTCTCTTACTTTGACAAGCCTACGAGCGCGCGCTACAGTCGCGAGGAATATAGCTTTTTCTAGAGCGTGTGCAAATCGCTCGTGCGAAGAATACACAAATAAAGCTGGGTCTTGTGACGTAAGAGCAACATTTTAACAAGTTGGGCAAGACCAGTTTTATTTTATAAAATCAACTATTAAAATTAAGTTATAGTGAAAGTGCCACAACAGAATTGTGGGATTCAAACGCTGAGGAAAGCCCAAAATGATAACTCAAACCATTTTTATTTGCATTAGTAACGCTTCCAAATGGTGAAAAAGTAACGTTTTTGGATACACCTGGACACGCCGCCTTTTCTGCTATGAGAGCTCGAGGGGCACACGCTACTGATATAGTAGTTTTAGTTGTAGCTGCTGATGATGGAGTTATGGACCAAACTATAGAATCTATCAAATTTGCTCAAGATGCCCGAGGTTAGGTTCAAATTAAAAACATTAATCTTATTTTCTTAAATGAAACTTAAACTAACTTGCTAATTTCATTTCATAGTACCTATAATTGTAGCCATAAATAAAATTGACAAGCCAAAAATTGATATTGTAAGGAAATATACTTATGAAATGCCACTTTATGGTCATTGTGTTCCAAATCTTAAATACTTTTAAGGACAATACTAGAAAAGGACTGCTTTCTAATGGGATTCAATTAGAAGATATGGGAGGTGACGTTCAGGCGGTAGAAATATCAGCAAAAACTGTACGTTCAACCATTTTTTTACTTTGAATAATATATATCAGGATTTAGTTGAATAGAGTTATTAGGCCAAGCGAATAAGTTTTCTTCTGCCCAAATATACATTTCATAGTAATATCCAACTTGTTTCTGCAAATATTTATAAATTGCAATCATAGTTTTGGAACATTTGTGAGAGTTGATCACAACCTGATTCCTTTTGCTTTGTGATGTTGGGTAGATTAGATCTAGTTGCTTAAGCTTTCTTTACAAATTGATGAATTGATATCCTAATTTAGGCTTATTAAAATGAATAATATTTGTCTCGAGGTGCAAGATTCATGAGAGGGGTTTTATTTTTATCGAAATGCAGAGGAATGGCGTGCATCGAAACTCTTATTTAAAAAAATTTAATTTAATTTCAAAATAGTTAACGCATCTAGAAATTCCATTACTTACACCTCACACTTGTGGGCCAAAAGAATTACTAACGTAAAGTTATTGTCTACAGGGAAAAAACTTACCTCAGCTTCTTGATTCGATTTTGACATTATCTGAAATCATTGAAGTAAAAGGTGATCCCAAGGGATTGGTGGAAGGTGTTATAATAGAGTCAAAAGTGGACAAAGGAAGGGGGTAAGTTTCTAAGGAAAAAACTGCGAACAAAATTACTTAAATATAAAAACTTAGAAAGCTAGCTACAGTATTGGTACAGCGTGGAACATTAAAAAAAGGATGTTATATTGTTGCTGGAACAGTTTGGGCGAAAGTAATTAAATAATGTTAGCTATTCTATCAATAGTAGAGTAAAAAAGGAACATTATGTAGGTTAGATCAATGTTTGATGAATTTGGTCAAACTATCCAATCCAGTCCACCTGGAACACCAGTTCAGGTTATTGGATGGAAAGACTTACCTTCAGCTGGTGATGAGCTTTTAGAATTGGAAACTGAGGTATTTATACACATTGGTTTTTGGTTTTGCTTACATACATTTCTTATTCCGCATCTTTTTAAGAAAAGAGTGAAAGAGGTTATGGATTTTCGGATACAAAAGGAGAAATCAGAGAAAGAGAAATTGGATCTTCCAATTATTATGGAAAAACGGCAACAACATCAAACTAGATATAAGGAAGATCTTGAAGCGAGAAAAGCAAGTGGCCGAATTAGGAGAAGGAGAAAGTTTGTAGAGAGAGAAAAGGAATTTATTGAAAGTGATAAGCCACAGCTAGACCTTGTACTTAAAGGTGAGTAGCTATTTTAATATAATCATTGTAAATTTCCGAAGTAATGAGAAATTCATAGTTTGCTCAAAAAAGTACCTGTTTTTTTTTAGTTATCTGATAAACATTAAGGATAATAATTTATCAGACCAATTTTCTACAGGAAATGTATTTCATTAAGAAAATTGATATATTATAGCCCAAATACACGCATACAATGGATATTGAACAAAAACACTTCCAAAGGCAAATGTTAACTCCAAAATATCTATTGAATCGTTTTGAAGTTTACATTTGCCATTGAAGTATTCTCGTACAGATCAAAAACCGCTTAGCTTTAGATACCCAATTCTCCCCTTTACTTCTATTTGTCTGTAAGAAAATCAACCACATTTTTTATCAATTTAGGTGATGTTGATGGTTCAGTAGAAGCTATATTAGACATATTAGAAACATATCAATACCACACTGATTGTGAGTTGAATATTATTTATTCAGGAGTTGGCTATGTAACAGAAAGCGATATTGATTTAGCCAAAACTTTTAAGGGTAAGAAATTACCTTGAATAAGTCCTGATACGATAATTAGTTTCTTTTTTTAGGGTTGGTGTATGCATTTAATGTACACACACCTAAGGATGTGGAAGTTTTAGCTATGAGTAATGAAGTTTCTATCAAAGACTTCAATGTTATTTATAAATTAGTTGATGATTTGAAGGAGGAAATAAGTAAAAAATTGCCTCTACTTGATAAGGAGGAAATAATTGGTATATCCATCAATTTAGTAATAGAAAGTATAATTTAGTATATAGAAAGAGTAACGTTTTGTTTTACCACACACAGGGGAGGCAAATGTATTGCAAGAATTCTTGGTAACAGAAGGTAAAAAAAAACTGCCTGTAGCAGGATGCAGGTGTACCAAAGGTATCTTAAAGAAATCAGCCATGTTTAGACTACTTAGAGGAGAAGAAATTATTCACGAAGGTAACTGGTAATATAATTTTTTGAATTATCAAATTTTAAAATATATTTCCTAAGGATCACTAACCTCCATGAGACATCTAAAGAATGAAGTTGATTCAATAAAAAAAGAAGTAGAATGTGGCCTTAAATTTGAAAATTCTAATATTGGATTTCAAGAAGGAGACGTTTTAGTTTGTTATGAAATTGCTAAAGTTGAGCAGAAAACAAAGTGGGATCCTGGTTTTTAGATATTTTATATGAAATGTAATGTACAGTAATAAATTGAACAAGCTTTATGCTTATGCCTCTTCCATTGGATCTTCTTCAATTGTAGGCAATTCATGACCAGGGGGTGGAGGTTGAATTTCTTCTGGTATTATAGAACCAGCAATCAGGTGAGGTACAAGTTTATCCGTAATTATTAAAGGCTAAAAAATTAGGATATATTAAATAGACTTAGTATAATGTAACTTTGCCAGACTTTGTACAATGTATCTTTGCCATATTACTTAAAGCTTAACATCCTCAAATAAAACCATAATTTTGTACTCTTTTTAACGATCTATACTAATTTTTCGTCAGATTAAACTTGAATTTCATAAATTACTTTAATGAGAAGTATCCATCTTTAAGATAAAATTGAAAAGTACCTACACAAATTTAAGTCAGTTATGAATTGGGGCAATTTTTGGGCCGAAGCATACATGGCTCAAAATGAATTAAAAATTCAAGAGATATATAGTTAATAATATAAGTTAATAAGTATATATTTCCATTGCTTATGAAATGTACATTGAAAAAGTAGAGGAAGCCTGCAGAGGTACATTTCTCACCCTATAACAGTAGCTAATAAAATTCAGAACACTGGTGTTACTCTTTAAAAAGTGAAACATTGTTTTACTTACATCTGACATGATTTCAGAATCATTGGTTGAATGTAGTAATTCCATAATGGCTTGAGGTATATGAGCTCGCTGGTGCTCAGTGAAAGAGTTAACATGTTGATATAATGGTTCTTTCAATTCTGGACAGGAGTCAAATACATTCTTTAATTGTGGTGGTGGAAGTTGTAAGAGAACTTGAAATGATTGTGGCTTAGTCCTTTGGCAGCATTTTATGAAACCTTCCCAAACTTTTTTTTGTTTCCAGACCTTAAAATTTAATTAAAACTTTAAAAATCACCCCTAGGTTTAATTTCATCTTGGAATAATTTTTCCATTAAGGAATAACCGTATATTATAAATAGCTTTTTCAGTTACTATACTGGCAGTTGCAGTGCACCATGGATCAGATTCCCATTAATACATGGGAATGTGGTATGCACAAACAACCAATAGGGCAAACAAGTCAGGTTGCTACACATATAAGAAGAAATGAATGAATAATGCTGCAGCTAGAGGGGAATGATACATAGCACAAAAAATATCAGGGAAAATGAAACAGCAAAGTATGAATAATTGAAATCAAATGAATAGCACTAGTATCATTTAAGAAACATTTTTTCACATGAATATTTGAAGTTTTATTTTCTCATAATCTTATGCCCATCTCGTGCGATCGAGTCGAAATGCGCGTAGCGGGCAAATTAAATATTTCAAACTGTGCGATAGTGGATTTTATTTTAAAACTTATTTATATGTACAAGGATTAGCCAGTTTTCCATAGTTATATAAAGATATTTAAACTACACTTATGAACTCTATAGCTACATCAGAGGATTTGGGGTATTAGGAGTGGTTAGTGATTGTTGAGCCTGTTTTGCAGTTAAGAGATTTTTGGGTGTGTTTAGTGGCTTGTAACTTTTGAGTGGGTTTGCATGCCAACAAGGAAGGTAGCTTATCAAAACTCTTTTGAAGATCTTATCTTAAAAGAGAAAACTAGAAAAATTTCTTTTCTAGATACATCAAATTCTAAATAGAATATTTAAAATGTAGCATAGTTTTGAATGTAAAAATGGCCAGTTAACTGAACAAATATCAAATAATTTGACGTATTTGGTTTTAGAGTTCTAGAACTGCAAAGTAAAACTAAATCTAGAAAATTTCAAAACACACAAAGGATCTAGCCAATTAGAGACCTAATTACAAGTTGGGCCACCACTGTTACAGGTTCCCTAACCCCCCCCCCCCCCCATTCCAGCGCCACAACATGCATCTTAAATAAACATATCAAAATATAAGCATAAATTATACATCATTATTTATGAATAATGACGAGGAAAAACTGATAGCCTCTGCTTTAGCTGCTACCTATCTAGGTTTCAATGGTGAACCAAAGGGGGGCATAGCGATAGTTTTTGGTTGAGAATAGGGAATCTGATTTTGAAATAAAGAAACTAGTTATTAAATTTCGTATACATAGAAAAAACATTATACTTCAGCTACTGAGGACAAGTTAGTAGTTTACCTCTTACCAAAATAAATACCTTCAGAAACCAATTGAGTGTTTATAAAAGTCAATTAACAATGACATTATTTCACTGAAGCACCGACCACCTACCCCAAGGACTTGCATCAACCTCAAAAAAAGGTGTCTCAAAATCGATGCTACTCTTTTTTTACAGCAAACAGAAAATAGCTTCTGATTTTAACGAGCCAGCTTCTACAATACATTTTTTATTGTTGCGCGTACTTGTCTTTGTACCTTTAAAAATGCCTGTACTTGCCGTGAGATGGTGCAATCTTAAAAAATCCTTATCATATTCGAGAGATAAAAAATTGAAATTACTACCAGCAGGAATCCATAACGCTACTTGGAATGAGTATCTCCCCATATCCCCTGTGGTATTTTGTGGCAGAACATTGTGGGAGGGGCTAGAACGCTTATACTGCTGTCAAATTCAGTGACAAACAAAGGCTTATAAGTAGGGGTGTGCGAGTATCAATTTTTTTGACTACCGAGTCGAGTTCGAGTTTTTATAAATTTTCTTATCGAGTTCGAGTTTGAGTTTGAAAAACCTAGCGAGTTTACGAGTTTTAAAATATCACCTTTTCTAAGCTTCGAGCCCTTAACGAGTCTTAAAATTCTTAACGAGTTTCTATTGAACCATTACATTTGGGAGTTTTGATATATTAAAAGAGTTAATTAGATAACTAAGATCTAATATTCGTAAAAAAAAAATTGCATAATATTTATTATCACACAATGGTTCTAAGTAAATAAAACAACACAGCCAATGCTAGCTGTTTTAAACATCACATGACAATTTAAAATTCGAAATCTGTCACATGATCCAATGGAAAAAAAGTAGCTGATAAAGTATGACGTCGAATGTTTTTTGTGAGCCCTAATTGGTGGAGAGCTATGACGTAATATTTTTGAAACTCGATAAGAAAAACGAAAGCTGGGCGATTTTTTTCCATTTTTTATCGAGTACTCGGTTTATACGAGTGCTCGCATAGCCCTGAAACTCGTTAATACGAAAACTGCTTAACGAGTCTTTATCGAGTTTAACCTTGAACCAATTTTAAACTCGAAAGTTTAGCGAGTTTCTGGACAAGGCTTATCGAGTTTCGAGCCGAGTACTCGAGCTCGAACTCGATTTAAGCGAGTGCTCGCACACCCCTACTTATAAGCTCCGCCTACTATGTTCCGCCACAACGGCGGGGAATCTAAGCCGTTATTCATTCCAAGTAGCGTTATGGATTCCTGCTACCAGCGATACATGTCCCTCTTGAGATAGGTGGTCTGTGACTTAGTAAGGAACAGTTTTAAAAAAGCTTGGTCTCAAGGAAAAATTAGCTGGAGAAGAAAATACCTGGAAGTGACACAGTGTCATACTTGCATGTGGCGTGTTTGTGAATTTCATAATCAAGGGATACTTTTTTAGGTGTCAACAAGGTTTACATGGTCTTCAAGGTCTAAAAAAAGGACATACCTGTTTTAGTATAAGCCTCTGCAGTATATTCATGACAAAGCCAATTAGTCGTGGATAAAGTGACAAGGACTGGATGACAGTTCTCATTAATAGTGTTGGAAGAGGTGTATGATCCATCAGCTGTTGCATTACAACCGCTAAAACCTCTTGCGTGTATATATTTTTTTCAGAAAAACACATTGAAGTTGCTAAGAAGAAACACGTGAAATTATTCTTTAGTAGTCATAAAAAACAATTAGACAATACCTTTTATTATGGTTTTCATATCACATTTGGATGGGTCTATGTTGTGCAAAGCAACTAAAAGCTCTGCTGGTGTAAGAGGACTGGTAAAATTTGTTCCAGTTTCAACTAAAAGGTGGATTAAATCGACAGGAAAAATGATTAAATATTACGATTCAAAGGTCCACAAAATAGTTTACAAAATTCATGCCTAATTTCAGGTAGTTCCTTCCATTACTTTACAAAAAAACATACCTTCAAGCAATAACAAAATTTTAAGTAAATAGTAATTGATTTACCATGTGTTCCAAGCAATCGGTTAAAAACTTCTTTCACAACAATAGGATTCAATTTTATTAGTTTTGGTAAAGCAGCAATGACTTCTTTCTGTTAACAACATTTTTTAATTACTTTATTAATTATGCAATATCAGAAGTTAATGAATTGAAGCTATTGAATAGCAATAATGCATGCTGCATTTTCCCTAAATTTTGAATATTTCTTCTTTACCCAAACATGAAAAAGAGGGGGATGACAATAGCACTAAAATGGGACACTACCCATTTGTGATATTTAAAATGCTCCTCAATAATGTATATTATCTGATAGCTTCGGTTCATTAACTTCTGGTGATACTTTTAATCTTACCCTTGTTAACCCATTTAATACTGGTATTAGGAATCTAACATCAGGAACCCGTTTGTGATACAAGTCACGCACTCTTGAGACAAGTTCCATTGAAGGTGGAGCTTAAATAAGCATTGATCCAAATCAATAAAATAATAGCAATAAAAAAATCTTTTACTCACCTTTATCAGTCAAAATGTGAATAATTCGAGTAACAAGTGTTTCAGCTCCTTTGGGACAATTCTCAACCAGTAACAAAAGCTCCGGAGAAGACATACCCATACCCTTAACCTAAGATTGATGAATAATATTAAATTTGAAAACCCATATACAGGGTGTCCACTAAAAAATGAACCAGGGCGAATATCTCAAAATCTGTTTTAGGTACGATTTGGAAATTTTCAAGTCGTATAAAAGATGTAGGGGGAAACCTACTGTGAAAATTTCGATGACCTTGAACCAGGTCTTCAAGGTCATCAATAAACTAACTCGAGAACCGTAAGGGTTAGAAAGTTGGTTCCAATTAGAAACGTGTTCCACGTGACATTTTAAGTACAAATAGCTTTGACTTGATTGAATTTGACCAATAGGAAGCCCAGAAATGCTAGATGAAAAACAATAAGGTCGTTAAGTTGATAACGTGTCGAAAGCGAGGTTCGGGAGCTGATAACTCTAAAGATACTCGTGTTAGAGTACTGAAATTTGCTACACATCCTCATCAGGATTGAGGGTCTTTAGTTTAAAAATTCCAATGACCTTGAACAATGTATTCAAGGTCATCCAACAACTAACGCGAGTGTTAGAAAAATTGCCGCTGCTAAGCGCACATTTCTCCCATTTTCATAAAATAAGCTAACCATTTTGACCTTTTCTCGAATAGTATACATATCTTTATTATTTCTAAAGAAAAAACTAACTTTGTGCGTAGAAAAATAAACTTCGAATGAATATTAGGCTTAGCGTTAAATAAAATGTCATTTGAAAATATTTTTAAATGTTGTTGTCATGACGACCACCATAATGAGTTTGTCTAGCAAATTTCGAATCGGTTTAGAGTTATGTGCGTTTTCTTTCAATTTTCATTTTAACGACCTTTGTAATTTCCTCGACTTCCTATTGGTAAAATTCAATCGAATCAAAGCTAATTAGACCTACAATGTGACGTGGAACACTTTTCTAATTGGAACCAACTTTCTAACACTTACGGTTCTCGCGTTATTTTTGGATGACCTTGAAGACATGGTTCAAGGTCATTGAAATTTTTAAACTAAAGACCCTCAATCCTGATGAGGATGTGTAGCAAATGTCAGTACTCTAACACTAGTATCTTTAGAGTTATCAGCTCCCGAACCTCGCTTTTGACACGTTATCAACTTAACGAACTTATTGTTTTTCATCTAGCATTTCTGGGCTTCCTATTGGTCAAATCTGATCAGGTCAAAGCTATTTGTACTTATAAAGTCACTTGGAACACTTTTCTAATTGGAACCAACTTTCTAACCCTTACGGTTCTCGAGTTAGTTGTTGGATGACCTTGAAGACATGGTTCAAGGTCTTCGACATTTTCTCAGTAGGTTTCCCCTTACATCTTGTATACGACTTGAAAATTTAAAAATCGTACCTAAAACAGATTTTGAAATAATCGCCCTGGTTCATTTTTTAGTGGACACCCTGTATAATTGTTTAAATTAATTACAGGAGCTTCTAGCACACGTAATATGGTTCTTTTGAAATCCGCTACTGTTCCTACGTAAACACTTGCTAAGCTATAAATATAAAAATACTTTTTAATATAAGGGGCTGTTCACAAATTATGGAATGCAAAAAAATTTTCCCACAACCCTTCCTCATGTAACGAAGAGTTACAATTGTAAAGACCAACACCTCCCCAAATTATATAACAAATACTAAAATCGCCCTCAATTATACTAGCACCATATACCTTACATTTCTTTCAAAATTTTTATAATTTTTACTTCTAGAAATCTAATCACTATTATAAATGTGGAAAACTAAGTTATAAGTTGAAATAACCGATAATTTAGGTTTCAGTGTAAAACTATATGTTACAAAACATTTTTGAGCAAGAACTACCCCTCCCCCTCCCCCTCCCCTAATTGCATTAAGTAATTTGTTAATGGTCACTAATGGACCAATGAAAATGGCAGTTCTAAAATTGAAGACCTGTTTTCTCAAACTCAAAAAACAAAGATCTAAGTTTGATTAACATTTCAGATTTTCAGGTTATATTCCCTTTAAAACTAAATAAGATTATGCAGAAAAAACTCCTTTGGAGCTGGGCACTCGAGGATTTTGTTCCCTAATAGAAAAGTCTTGGGGACTTTATGTACAAGGAAAGATAAATATTACACTTACTCATGGATCAATTTATGGTTAAGGGGTAATAATGACAAATAAAGATGCAAACATATTTTTGTGTGTTCTTCCTGCCAAGCTTCTGAAACTATTTACAATCAGAATTATTAACTTAAATGAGAAAAAAAACAGGAAATTATATGTTAAGACTAAATGAGATTTCAACATTTTAGATTTTTTACTGAATTCGATCTATCACTGAAGTTTTTGAAGAATCAAAAATATTCTCACAAAATAAGCGAATTCAAATATAGGGTACCATGACACAAGTGACAATCTTAGCTCTAAGCCCTATTCCTATGGAAATAATTGCAGCAACCATAGCCTACATCATTCCAATTGTATACATATATAATTTCCTGATAAAAACTATAAAATGCAATTAATGACCAAATATCAAACCTGGTTCATTCTTATTTGGGAATAAATCAGAGGGTGGTGAAGATTGAAGAAGATATTTCAAAGTTTTCAAAGCAAAAGTCTGTAGAAAATATTATATTAATCAACACTCATAATGTGCAATTATTTAATTTGTACTTCAATTAATGGTCTCAGATCTCCTCTTTCATGTAACTGCTTAACTACTTTAACAGCTTGATTTCGAATTTCTACTCTCTCATTCAAACCCAAATCCAAGAGCACACATAGATAGAGTAGCTGCTTAGGTGGCCTTTTCTCAATTAGAGATTTGACTATTGATAAACCTTGTGCCACGGTGCTCTGAAAATATAAATTTATGTGATATAGAGTTAAGTATTTAGGTTACAAATTCACCAGTTTAAAGAAGCAAGAAGTACTAATTAAGCCATCTTTTAGGAACTTATTTTAAATAATTAATTTATTATTTTGCTATAAAAAATCTGGTCATTTCTTCATCTGCTTAGATATAATGGATCAGCCCACGCTTCATTGCAATGGGCTTGGGGATTCCACGGTATCTCCTATGAATGAATGAAGGCGCTAGGGAGCGTTTAGCTAGCAAATAATGCTTAATAAACGTAATCATTCTCCATAACATGTGTAGGAGGAGATTAAAAAATGACATAGTACCAAGCAAAATGGTTGAACTAGCAACAAATTGGAAAATTCACGTTTCGTTTTATTTATTCTTTCTTTTAATAATATGAAAGTTGAAAAATCAATTTGAAATGCTACTCATTACTGTGCAAGTAATAAAAAATATATTGATGAAAAAATGAAACGTTTGTTGCAAATAATAAAAAAATTATGGGAAATTGAAGGTAATTCAGTAATTTACGGAAGTAATATTAGATACAATAATAATGTTAGCATTTAATATGCGAAAGTCTTCACGTAATAATAATAAAAATAATAATAATCAATTAGGCTAATACCCAAGGCACCACCTTAGGCCCAAGTCATCTAGCGACTTTTAATGCCTTAAACAGGCGGCCCCATTGATTGTGCATTTCGAGTCCAACTATCCCCCCTTCTCGTCACTTCCAACGTCCCCTAGTAGCAGCCTCCCTCAACAGGTCTTACATTAATTTTGGTTTAATTAAAGTAACTAACCTCATCTTGGCAATATGTAGTTAATATTTCGACAGCACTTTCAGTAATGCAAGGTACTTCCATGAAAAATCTCGTAAGAAGCCTAAAATCATGGCAATTGAAGACTGAGTCAACTTACAATTACATATAACTTACTGGTCTTTTTCTTTGTGGTCTGCTTTTTGAACTATACGAATTAAAATTCTTAGAAGACAATTTTCATAATGCTCCATAGTTGGTTTTCCAAACAAAACTGACGTCTGATTAAAGCATTGGTATGTGGCGTATTCTTCATAAAGCCAAGCAAATGCCAACTCTGCTCTATTTCTGAGGTCTTCAAAAATGAAATTCTGCAGCACTGTAAAAAAAAATACTTAAAATAAAATATTACTAAGTATACAGTTGTCTTACTTTCTGAGATTGAACCCCGAAATTGGGTTGCCAAGCATGACAATATCTTAATTCGAGCCTTAAAAGTAACAATTTTTAATTAACTGACAGTAAAACGTAATTTCCATCCAATAAGCTACATGTTAGGAAATAAGCAAAAAAAATTTAATCTCCATAACGATCACCATTCTAAAAAAACAGCATTTGACTGAGCCCATACAAGCGGACGGATCTTTGTCTGAAAAGGATCCCTCCATATTAACAAAAGAATTAAATTTAAAATTTTGATAAGCTGCAGCCTATGGGATGAAAATTATACCAATAGTAACCAAAAAATAACACCAATAGTAACCAAAAATAACACATACTTGTGACACACCACCCAAAATAGCAGTTCCTAATATAATTTGTAAAATATGTTAAAAGTTAAAAAAATAAGAAAACTAATGAACTCACTCTCGGCATCCATTATACGTTTTACAGTCAAAAGAACCATTTTTGACGCTTGTTCTTCTGCAATTGGTTTTGTTACTTCTGATAAATTTAATTGTTTTAAACGTCTTCCTTTAGTCTTAATTTTAAACAAAAGCCTAATTTAAACCAAACTACTTCCCATTATTATAAATTACGGTCAAGTACCGAAACATGAGTTCCTGTGGGTAAAAGTAAAACAGGGGCTTTCTCTTTTTTCTTCTCGTGGCCTAATTTTCCACCTACAACTGTTTTGATTGTATGCCTCGAAGAAGCTTCCTCTTCAGCCGTTGCTTCCTGTGGTACAAAAAATATATTCTATAAACTGGTCACTACTGTAAGAGATTGAAAAAGTAACCTCCATGGCTTTATTCATCTGTTCAACACCAATTCCCAAACCACTAGCAGTAAGCTGAGTAGCAATTAAACGTGCTAAATGTTTTATTTGAGTATCCGTGCCAGCTACAGCGATTGGAGTATAAGATGATTGGAACTGTGGTGGCATTTGTTCTGGTAAAGATAACTGAAAACAAAAGTATGGAGATATTGGCATTTTGCTTCACAAATGCAAAAAATTTAGATTACTCGTATGAGGAAAGTATACGGCTAGGTAATAAAATTTAGATTAGAAGGAAATATTACATTACTCCCTAAATCTAACTGCAAAAATCCAGATTGATATACCTAAAAACTGCATATGGAGATGCCATGAAGTTCGTATGATTAGACTTTAGGTAGTGTTTGTACGGGGTCAAAATAAAGTCAGGGTCAGGGTGGGTCTAACTGCGCGAAAAACAAGTCGGGGTCGCGGTCAGGGATGGAAAATTCTTTGTATTTATTATGAATAGAAAATTTTTAAAAATACCCCAATTTTACTGGTTTAGATTAGATAGTGCATGGACTAATTAGTCCATGGATAGTGTATCTTGTGTAAGCCAGCCTCTGAGCCTAGGGACTATTAGTAATAGTAACAATAGATAAGATATAGATAGATATTAAATTAGAGGCATTGTAATTGTTTAAGTAAGATGTTTCATGAATTCACAAGTTATTTACTAACGTTGTAACTCCACACTCCTTAGCTGAGGCTGAGAGAGCCCAAAACAAAGGCAATTATGAAACTAAAACTTAAAAAAGCAACTCAAGTCGGAGTCAAGCGTCAAGCAAGAACTACGTCAGCGGCATCAGCCGAAGGTCATTCGGATAATTCTATTGTTGCCCACGAAAAAAGGGAGAGAAGGAACCTAAATATTTTATATTTTTAGGATTTTAGCGGGGTGCATTGGCGCAAAAATTTAAAATTACACTACGAAAACATAACAATGGAAAACCCAGACTTAGTTTGCAACAGTCGGGGTCCTCGTACCAACACTAAGTCTAGGCGACCCTAAAACCCAAACCCTGATATTTCCTAAACGGCCACAGGCACTTCCAATAAAAAGTTATACTATAACACAAAGAGTATGCAAACAACATACCATACTAACTAAAACCAAATCAGTGACATTAACCGCAGTTAATTTGGTTTTGATGTCATCTGCAGTTATATCAATAGCAGTATTTGCATTTAGAGTCGGAATTGGTTCAGGTTTCTTCGAAGCTTCTTCATCTTTTTCATCATCATTATCAGCCTAAATAAGGTATTTAAATGCAAAGCAAAAACTATTTGGTACAAATAAAAGTTTGAATTAAAATATTACAGTTTCTATCCTCATGCGCTTATTAGTTGGTTCCCTATTTTCATCAACTTGTTTAGTACGCTTCTTAATCTCTTCTGGCTTTGGAAGACATTTGTTGATCTAAATAAAGATAATGAAATCAAGCCTCTAAATATATTTCTATCTTAAGGGTAACAACCTCTTGCGGCGTAGCCCCTAAATCAACTAGAAGCGTTTGAATTCTTGAATGATAATCAACAGACGAAGGATGCTTAATTAGAGTTAAAAGCTGCACTTTAAGATGCTTTCGTACACTAGTTACTTGTGATTTAGCCAATGTTGGAGGCAAATTAGCTAGAGTTGGAAACTTTTCCTTTAAAAAACTGGACTTAAATGACAGTAGCTATGTTTTTACCATGTAATGCTTCAAGTGCTTGTATAACTTTTGACAAAAACTCCGAGCGGTTTTTGGCTATAAACGTTAAAGACTGCATACAGGCCATTAAATTAACACTATGAGAAAAAAAGTGTTTGAAATCCAAACCAACAGAACAATACATAAAAATTAAACATACCTGGAGATATGAGGAGTACCATGAAATATCACTAACGAATCAAATAACCGTTTAGAATCTTCCTCTAATTTCCTTGGTTTGGCAATTTTAAGAGTAGCAGGAACATCATCTAAAGCTATATCATTGTCTCCTTTTTTGGGACTATCTGTATCCTTAAATAAACAAAAGCTTTAATATTCCTAAATTTTATAGATAATTTAAAAATCTTACTGGATATGTCTGAAGAATGACAAGCATTTCAATGAATTTGATGGTATGAGTACGTATCCTGTAAAACAGAATTTGGGTCATGGATTTTTCAACGCTTTATATTTCAAATTTATGACTCACCCATCATTATCACAATCTAGAAGAGACACTATTCTTTCTTTGATTTGTACCATGTAAGCCCAAACACTTTCCATAATGTCGTCAATGGTTTTTGCCGCACAAAGCCACTGTTGGAGGAAATTTGTAGTTTTACAAAGATAATTTCTCAGTTGCGTTGAAACATACCTTCAATGTGACTTTGTAAAGATGGGTGGCAGCTTGAATAATTCTTTTTTGAACAGCTGGAGACTGGTCATCTAACATCATATTTAAATTAGCTATGACTTTCTGCAAGATTTCCGGATCTTTTTTACTAGAAATTAATAAGCTTGAGATAATTCTTATTAAAAAACTGTAGAAATAAAAGATTAATACCAAGCTTCTTCAATGAATCCCACAACGCATTTCCTTACATCAACACACTTGTCATGTTGAAAAGCTAACATTTCCTACGTACAAAATATTTTACACAATTACAGCAAATTGAATAAACAAAAGAGCAATATTTCCAATTATTGGGGCTTTTTTCTTTCCACTACTCTCAGTAGATCTTAGATATTCATTGATAACTAAATGGTCCTTTATCAGTCTCTATGATGCTTGGTGATATTATCAAACATTGTAGCGACCAATAAAGGACCGCAGAAATATATTGATTGGATGTTGCACAAACATAAATAAAAAGCACTTCTAGACCTGATCAGATATTTTTGGGTGATCTGGATTTAATGAAATAGGCATGAAAAGTTTTAGGGCAGAATTCTTACCTTCCATGCAAATTGGGACATATGAAGCCAATATCATCGAAGGAGAGAGAGATAGTACAACATCACCAATGTTATTGAATTATTGAAAACGAAATATTATATCTGCTAATGGGGACTACAATTAAAACTGGCATAATTTTACAATAGTTCCTGGTTTTTTTTTGCGCCAAAGTATAATAATAATAATCAGGTAGGCTAATACCCAAGGCACCACCTTAGGCCTAAGTCATTGAGCAACTTTTAAAGCCATTAATTTAGATGGCCGGGTTACAATGCGTAGGAAGGTGGTGGCAAGCCCTGCAAGCCACGTGAGAAAACAGCTCCCTACACTAACTATTACCGTAAAATGAAGTGCTGAACACTATGCCATTTTTTGTTTTTGGCAAAAATGAACATTAAATTTTTTTAAAATAAAAACTTATTAAGGCTTAGCACTTCAAAATGGGCCTCAAGAGTACCAACAGAATCATAAAATAAGTACTTTGGCCTAACGGCGCCGCAGGAGAGCAGGCAACCCCCAGTCCCATTCTTATACTACATCGTTGGGCCATCTGGAATCTTACCTAGTGACCACATGACCCGCCTCCAGTTTTTTCCTACAATACTAAAATTAATTTAATATTTAATAATAATATTATTATTCTTTTCCGCCGTGTTACTCCACCACTATTATTTTTAAACATATTACAGTACCTGGACATAAAATATTGAACCAATATTATACCAGGAGCTATTATTAACTTTGGCCAAAACTACTGCTATCACATTGCAGAAAATGAAAAACCACTCTATAAAGGGATTACAAGTTTTAAATATTTTGTGATACAGCTTTGTGATCCTTTTGCTCGTGATGGCTACTTAAATTAGGGGAAGTGTCATATATTAAATCTAGGCATTTAGCACTTTTTAAAACTTACATCGAGGAAGTTATCTAGCAAATTTGGTTCTTTGTGCACAATTAGTTCTTGAACTTGCTTTAAGTTTGCTACTTTTTGGCTATCTTTTGTTGCAATTGATGCTTGATTTATGAGGTCAACCACCTAAATATATTTAGTATCATTAAAAAATTTGTTGAAGACAAACAAAAAATAACTTACTTTCTCATATGTAGATTTTGAATCAACTACTTCTTCATCCATAAAAAATTGTGCGGCCGTACTACGACGAGAGTCTCCAAGATCTTTACTAGCCATGGCAACTTTCTATATCAATATCGCCGCAGTTAAATTTTTTCAATATTAATTGAATTCAGTGTCCTTTCTCAAATAAATAAATATCACACAAATAAAAAAAATGTACAAGGCCCAGCGTCCAGAGATTTCTAAGCGTCTGCGGCAGTGGGCGCTCATGAGAATTTTTTCATGGTGATGAAATTAGGGCCATAGAAATCTCATAGGTAACTAGAATGCTGCCGCCTACGGCCGAGCTTGACGCCAGTTCGCCTTGAACCTTCAGCCAATGAGAGGCCGTAGAGTGGTTCCGCCAAGGAGGATAATAATCCTCCTTGGTTCCGCTACTATAGCGGGAGATAGGTGACGTCATTCTCTCTGGTGACATTAAATTCTTGGCAGAACCATTCTTTGAGCTCTGATTGGCTGAAATCTGGCTATCGTCTGCCACGGCGTTTGGTCCATTTGCCAGTTACACGGCAGCATTCTAGTTACCTATGAGATTTCTATGATTAGGGCTACTCACTTCGGGCCTGCCTAAAAAGAATAGATTAGAAATTTAGAATAAGTAGTATAAATCCCGAAAAAGTGCTATTCTACTATTATTCTGGAGACGCTGAGTGTGCCAGATAGGACGATATTTATTCTAAAGGGTCAAGGGCCATTCTGTTGGTGATTTTAACATTATTGCTTAATATTATAGTTACGAAATTAAGAATTAAACTAAGGGATACTTTCGAAATTTTGTAATTATTAAATATAAGTAATTCAAATAAAGGTAAATAAAATGATTCTAGTCGATTTCGTCGTTTGTTGTAATCTCGGCCATTACTTCGTATTTATTCGAGCCTTATATCGAGGGAACCCAAGGTTCGTAAAAGAAAACCAAAACTTATTCTAGGCAAAGATAATATAACTACGTACCCTAGATTCGAAATCAATCTCCTTGCACGTAAACGCAGGCTCTTACTGAGTTCCCGGCAGAAGTCGGAAAAAACTGCCTCCATGGAGCTGGCACGGCTACCGACATCTAGTTAAAACGTAAAGTTTTAGTGAAAATTGCGCCGTGGTTTTTGACTTGCGGTTTTCAAGATACCAGATATTTTTGCGTTATATTGTTTTAAAACAATAATGGATGATGGCTGTAGCTCTAAAAATGTTTCTAAACGAAAGAAAACTAAAGGTGAGTAATATAATCTTGGGTTATCTATTGAAATTCCTTATTTTTCACCCTGCTATGGAGCCCGATTTTTCCGACTTCCGGCGCGAACTCATAGCGTTTTCCATGTTGGGAACCTCCGAGCACTCCCGGAGTGCTCCAAAATCAAAATCGTATTCCATTGGGAAAAAAGGGGCAACTCCGAGAGGGAGGATCGTCTTCCATTGACCAAGGTACTCCCTCCCGGAGTGCTCCCAGCTGCCCCAACTCAAGAGTCGGAAGGAAACAAAAGAGTGCTCCGAAAACGTTTCGTATTTCATTGGGAGCTACCAGGGCGACTCCTCCGAGCGCCTCCTACAGAGAGCAGTGACGTCATTCAACAAATCCGGATCACACTCGGAGGTTCCCAATGGAAAACGCTATCAGTAAAAGCCTCACGAGAAAACGGGCTATCGAGAAACGCTGAGATTTCGAATCTAGGGTACGTAGTTATATTATCTTTGGTAAAACGCAGAATGTTATTGTTCGAAATTCAAGGTTGAAATAAATTCATTCATGGTTCAGGGAAGAATAAAGTTCGTCCGTTTTGAGGCAGTGTAGGGGTTTTTATGGGAGCTCATATTTCTGAAATGAAGCACTTTAGGAGCCATTTTCATAAAACATTTTATTACTCATAGAACACGCCCCTGAAATTTTATATAGTTATCCGTAACACCCTGTATTTTGTGCATACGTTTCGTTGGAAATGTTTTGTTTATCAACTTATCAAGTCAACGATAAACGCCTGTCTCCCTTGAAAAAAAGTGAGTCAACAGGCGAAAACTATTCGCTAGTTTTGGCGTAATTTTAAAGGGGCTCCAAAGTTCGGTGGCAAAATGTGTGTAAAGTTAGTAAAGTGCGAAATTTACGGTTGACTCTGCCCACGTCTGCCAAGGCCGAGTGAGGGGTTGGGGGGATGAAAAGCATGCTCAATTTTCTTTTTTTTTTGCCACCGAACTTTGGAGCCCCTTTAAGGAATTAGCGAGCAACTTCAAAATACAGTTTGGCTGTTATTGTATGGAAGAAGTTGGTAGGTTCTAAGCGTAGTTACTTCCATGGTAGTTTGGGGTAAAAGGTGTACTCTTTTTGTCCCAAAGCGAGAGAATTAGGACTTCCCTTCCAGAGAACCATTACCGAAAAGCGACCATCCCCTATCGCGCTTTATATCATCGGAGCCTTTGGGTTTTCCTGGACAATACTAAAATTAAAGGGGCTCCAAACTTTCCAAAGTTCGGTGGCAAAATGTGTGTAAAGTCAGTAAAGTGCGAAATTTACGGTTGACTCTGCCCGCCTCTACCAAGGCCGAGTGAGGGGTGGGGGGGGGATGAAAAGCATGCTAAATTTTCTTTTTTTGCCACCGAACTTTGGAGCCCCTTTAATATAGAACTCCGTACCCTAGATTCGATTCAGGGAGTTTTCCGATTAACGTTTTTGTAAAGAAGCGATTACCCACTTCCGGCACTTAAGCTCTGAAAAATCGGCCCCCACGGAGCTAATGTTAGTAAATTTGACTTTATAAATACTGATATTTGCATTTTAATATAATTTTTGCATCGTTCGCAAGAAACGTTCTTAAGGCTTTTCAATTGGTCGGTAGCAGACGCTAGGTTATAGGCGCAACCTCGAAGAAGCTAGCGCCGTTACACTACCTAAACTCGTTTCGGTTGCGAATCGTCTACGCACTAGGCAGTGATTTTGAATATAGTGTACGAGGTTTATGTTATCTTTGACAATGCCAGTTTCCTTCTCAACATGGCTTTCGTTCCAAACGCTCGTGTGTTTGGAACATATAATACGCCACCAGCTCATGGACATCTGGGATGGGCGATGGCAAGCCAGTTGATATCATTTACCCGAACCTTAGTAAGGGGCTTAACACTAGCCCTCACCAGGGTATTGTTGCTGCACTGACGGATACTGAGGTGAATTGTTCTGTCTTGAAGAGGCTCATTAATTTCATTAACGATGGACCCCAGGCTGTGATACGTCAAGACTATACATCGCAAACACTCTCCCCAAGGTGTGGTGTCCCTTAGGGTAGTGTCCTTGAACCAATCCTCTTTTCGGTTTTCATTAACTCCTTGAAAATTGTCGTTAACAACTCTCGCATAATGCACACCCTCTCCCTACTCTGCAGGATCAACTAGCTCTGCAACAGTACTTTGAGGCAGTGGCCCTTGGGCTAATATTATAAGCTTAGCAAAGCTTATATTATTAAAACAAGGTGGCCCTCTGGGTAACTGATAACGGTATGGCCTTATATGTCCGGAAGACAGAAGTCAACCATTTGAAGCGGGAAAATAACCGTCATAACTATACGGCCAGTGATGCGAGTCTCTCGAAGGGTGACTCTTCAATCCGTGACCTTGGAGTTGGAGTGGACTCCTCCCTCACATATAGCTATCACACTACAAAAGTTATGAAAAAAATCTACTCCTTCTCTGGATTAACCAGGCGGTCCTTCTTCTTTAGGTCCTCGACCCTAAAACGTACGGTCTATCAATCAATTGTCTCCACCAAATTAATTATGCCTAGGAAAAGTGGATCCCACCATCGTTGGGAGATCAAAAACAATTAGGCGCTTAAATAAAACATTCTTCAAGGAAATCGCCAAGTAATGTTTCCGAGAGCCAGGATCTGCAAGTTACTGCTTATGTAATGCTTGTTGAAAGAATGGAAACTTTTCACCTATAAACAGAACGTCGTGTTTTTGCTAAGCCTTATGTCAAAAAAGCAACCAGGTTAAAAGGGAACACTTGTTGCATACCGTATGGGTTAAAAGTTTCCATTATTTTAACAAGCAGTATATAAACAGTGACTTGCAGGTACTGACTCTCGGAAATATTAATAATTGGAAATTTCCTTGAATATGTTTTATTGAAGCAACTATTACCAAAAGTTACATAATTACCAAAAGTGTGTCAATCGGACCTATTTCGTAATGAATGTTACTAGCGAAATACAAGTTGGGAGGGGAGAAGGTAAAGTATGCTTTGGGGAGGGATGGAAGTTAAAACCAACAATTAACGCCTACTAGTGAGGACAGGAGGAACTAACAAGGAGACGACCCGAGGTGTAACCCACCGATTTTGCTTAAACTCGGTGAATTAGTAGACCTTAACGTAACTTCAAAATTCCCAAAGGGAAAAGTTACGCTAGGCTTTCGTTTTGCCATGGCAACCGAAAAGGTTTTTGACAAAACCAAAACCAAAATTATCTACGTGATTTAACATGGGAAAATCACATATTTCAAGGGTCCCCCCTATGAAAAAAACAAAGAAATTTCAAAAAATAAAAATTTTAAAAAATATGTAAATTGGGAAATGTTTTGTATTTTTGTTGACTCTCTGGCTCCTGCGGGTTGGTTTCCCGTTAATACCCGGTGAGAAAATCCAATTAGCTATTAGTTGATTCTCTGGCTCCTGAATGTTGGTTTCCCGTCAATACCCAGTGAGAAAAATTCAATAACCTTGCTCCTGCGGGTTGGTTTCCCGTCAATACCCAGTGAGAAAATTCAATAACCTAGCTCCTGCGGGTTGGTTTCCCGTTAATACCCGTTGAGAAAAATATTATTTTACTCACTGGAACCTGCGGGTTGGTTTCCCGTCAATACCCGGTTGGAAAAATCCAATTAGCTATTAGTTGACTCTCTGGCCCCTGAATATTGATTTCCCCTTAAAGCCCGGTGAAAAAATTAATTAACGTGTAACCAGCATTTTGTGTACATACCCGCAAAGATCATCTTCATCTTTTTGACTTAGCCCTTCTCCTTTTTGTAAAATCTATTTAAAACTCAAATAAATGGAAATTGAATTAATATAACTACGTACCCTAGATTCGAAATCAATCTCCTTGCACCAGAATTAGATTAGGATAAGTTACTACAGAGCCTGAAATTCTGGAAGCGCAAATGCCCTACAAAAACGTGGCGGGTAAGTTTCTTTCTCGTTGAAAATTCCACCCCCTCAAAAGGAGAGAAGATTCTCGAGGGACGCTGGGTAACGATACCGCCATCTAACGTGAGCTAATGAAATTAAAATATCGTCTGCTATATCGTACGTTTTAGATATTAAGTGTTGTTAGACATGAAAGCGTGGGACTGGGATGGCACCTATTTACCTAAGTAACAAATATATTTAAAATAGATGTAATAGTTTATTTGTTCAGTCAAGAACTGCGTTATTTAAAACATATGCTTCAATGTTCTATACATTTTTTTATTTATCATTAATGCCAAAATTCCTAAATACATATTTACTTACTTTATAATTTAATTCTACATGATAATTAAAATTGGTCATCTTTGAAATATCACAAACTAATATCCCAACTACCACTGATACCGTAAGGGTGGATTAACTCTTCGTTTTGATGTCAACATTGGTAAATTTGTTACTTTGTTAGCTTTTGAATCGTTTTTCTCTGTAATTTCCGGCTTAAGAAACCGATTTAAAACTTGGCGAAGGCTAAGTATTATTTGGCGTTTTTTGGTTACTATTTGCTAATATTTCATCGAAATTACATGGTACAGACTTATTTTTCATTTTAGATTTGCTAATTAAATAATAACTTTATTGAGCTGATGCATTTTAGGAGGTTGGAAATTAATATTCCTAGATGGATCTGTCTCACTTTCTAAGCTGTTAATATCAAGAATGTATTGAAGTTACTAAGAATATTGGACTACAGGATTCTGATTCCCAACCTCGCAGCCTTTGTAGCTTAAATTCGTCTGCTTTCCCATTCAAGTTTGCTATAAGGTATGACCATAGAAACCTCATAGGTAACTAGAATGCTGCCGCCTACGGCCGAGCTGGTCGCCAGTTCGTTTTGAACCTTCAGACAATGAGAGGCCGTAGAGTGGTTCTGCCAAGGATAATAATCCTCCTTGGTTCCGCTACTATCGCGGGAGCTAGGTGACGTCATTCTCTCTGGTGACATTAAATTCTTGGTAGAACCACTCTTTGAGCTCTGATTGGCTGAGATTTGGCTATCGTCTGCCACGGCGTTTGGTCCATTTTCTAGTTACACAGCAGCATTCTAGTTACCTATGAGATTTCTATGGGTATGACTTTGAATGCCCCTTAAAGGGGCTCCAAAGTTCGGTGGCAAAAATAAAAGAAAAATGAGCATGCTTTTCATCCCCCCAACCAGGCTTGGAAATAATTAGGTTTATTTCTAAACTGGTCTATTTGGCAAGTGACTCTCAACTCTTTAATTATTTTAGTGGTCACGTAGACCAGTTGGTTAATAATACGGTAGATAATTTTGAATTAATAAACTGGACACTGGACCAGTGAACCCCTAGCTTTTGAATAAAAAAACTGGTCCGAGCAATTAATAAACTGGTCTTTGACCCAGTGACCACCGCTTATTTCCAAGCCTGCCCCCAACCCCTCACTCGGCCTTGGCCAACGGGGGCGCATCTCTAGAACTCGTTTTTGAAGAGAAAGTCGAAACGTGGAGAGAGAGCAAGCGGGTGATCTGACCAGTGACGTCACTGGTCAGATTTTGAAGAGAGCAATTTTAGGGGTGGCTGCGTTTGTCTCTTTCTAAGTCTGTCTTTCAAAAGTTGCCTGTTAAAACTTATAGCGCTTATACGCACCTTTGTATATGGTTATATAGTTCTTTTAGTGCTTATACGAAACTCAACCTTTTTAATGCAATAATTTCTTAAATAAAACTTTTATTTCAATGCCACAATTTGGGTATGGAACAAAATATAAATATTAAAATCTTTAAAACAACAGTCATGTGACTATAAGAATAAAACCAACATGCCTATGTTAATAATATATGACTTGCCACTTGTTTTTACCTCTCCGAGGGGACAAAGTCCCCTAGGAGGGGTTATACAACCACCGTGTCTGTCTGTGGGTCTGTGGGTCTGTGGGTCTGTCTGTCAGGCCTGCGAACGCGTTCGCATTTTCGGTGGAAAGTGTAATCACTGCGTACGCAGTTTCTCGAAGGGTTGGCAAAACCACCGTGTGACGGTGAGCGTTAACGGATTCATTTGCGGTTTGGTTTGGATGGTGTTTTTTCGCTCACCGTCGTGATGGTTTGGTGTATTACGTTTTTGTAATGTTTATGCGTAGGTTGTGAGTGTTGAATTTGTTGTGTTTGTGTTCTGATGGTTGTGCATGTTGAGTCTGTTGTGTTTATGTGGGTGGTCCACTTTGTTAGTTTTTTTGTTATTTATTTACGGGTATTATTAACGACCTATATATAGTTGTGTTAATTCAAAGACGATAATTTAACGTTTATTGCTTTAAGAGCTGGCGGTTAGTCAAGTGGCTCTCTGTGCTTTGTTGATGGTAAGGTTTTTGCTTCTTGTAAATATATTTGGTGTGGATATTTGGATATCTACGATTTCTAACGCAGTCAATGATTTCCTGGGTGTGCGAGTCATTATATGATATTGGAAATTGGACGGCATTGGTCTTTTTCATGCGGTATGTGTCACAACGTCAACTGGAAGTCTACGAGTGTTGAAATAAAATGAGCGTTAAAGATGCGGCAAGTATTTCGTAAGCGAGAAAAATACAATTACCATCTGTAGATATTTCTTTCATTAAAATTTGCTTAGTATTATATTCAACTGATAAACATGTACTGTAAAAAAGGTTAAATTCAATTGTGCATTGTTTTAGTAAGTCTAACTCGCTGTTGTAACTACTTAATTTATAATATTCTGAATAAATTAAACTCGATTGTTTCGTCTCAATTATTTTAATTAAAATTAAAATTTTATACCGGGCAGGGTTTGAACCGAGAATACGTTTTTCGTAAGTAACTCTGAATTGCGGAGATATCTTTGGGGGTCGTGTCGAGAAATTAATACCACTAGGGACCATTCTTCCGAGGAGAGGTATATTTTGGCTTGCCAACTTGTTACCTTAATTTAATGTACCAAATCCTATAAAATAAGATATAAATTTTCCTTCGATTACAGAGGTGGGCAAAAATTGTGAGCGAATTCTGAAATGAACGCTCAGACCTTTTTAATTTGAGTGATCAAGTAAGCTAGTGCTCAATACTGGCGATGCTATTTTCTCTCTCTTAAACTGAACCAGCTCAGGCCGAGCGCCGTGAAATTCTCTCAGTCACTGATCGTTCACGGTGCGTTGAGCGAAATCGGCTGATCGACACGCTAGCCTGCTCAATTTGAAGCGCCACGTCCTCCAGCGGCGGGATAGTTTGTTCACTAGAAAGCGCTGACGGCGGGCTGAGTGAGATCGCACCGAGAGAAGCAGTAGTTTTTTACCATTGGAATTTCTCAACCCACTGAGTGACGGGATAGTCTTTTTTCCGGAATTCGCTCACAGCGCGGTGATAAAAAATTATACAAATAATATTTTATTGTCGATTTTTTTTATTCAATGCACTTTTTTATGAAATAATTTATAAGAAATGAAACTTTTTTCTCACAGCGCTTTGATCGAATTCCTGGAAACAGTCAACCCCGTCGTTCAGTGGGATAAGAAATTCCAATGTTAAAAAACTAGCGCTTCTCTCGGCGTGATCTCACTCAGCCCGCCGTCAGCGCTTTCTAGTGAACGAATAATCCCGCCGCTAGGAGAAGCGGCGCTTAAATTTGAGCAGGCTAGCGCGTCGATTGGCCGATCTCGCTCACCGCGCCGTGAAAAATCACTGACTGAGCGAACTAATCGGCGATCACCCTGAGCTGGCTCAATTTCTCTTTCTCGCTTAACAAGACCAACCGACCTTCGTATTTGAAGTGCTCACTCGTTTCGGAAGGATTTTCAAAAATGAACGC
This sequence comes from Leiobunum rupestre, assembly GCF_980474605.1. Taxonomy (NCBI): domain Eukaryota; kingdom Metazoa; phylum Arthropoda; class Arachnida; order Opiliones; family Sclerosomatidae; genus Leiobunum; species Leiobunum rupestre. The sequence goes on from NC_143387.1 coordinate 40,753,231, forward strand.
TCACAATGTTTGCCCACCTCTGTTCGATTATAATACTTTTTTTTTCATAGCCGCTGCTTTGTTGTTTTTTGAGAGATAAAATTCAATACACGAATAT